>NW_022631021.1:1714675-2002765 GCF_010015895.1 Lontra canadensis | reverse complement strand
TCAGCTTATCCCACAAAGTTTGTTTCTCCTCATGCAATTGCTGGAAGTTTATATCTATGGGGAGGCTTTTTACACAGAAACTTTCGACCTAATGAAGAGCAACTAACAATGAGGTGATTTGGGCTGTATTATTCTGTAAATAATAGTTTCATAGCCCCCGTCATAGGTTATGGTATTTACTGCCCAAGGAGTTCTCAGAAGCCTGCAGTGAAAGACTCAGATCTCCGAGCACATTCATGTTGCATGATACATGACTGTCAGTTTGCCCAGGTAGGAAGGTAAGTGGAGAGAAATACAACACATTTATGAAAGCCTTGGGCCAGTGTCATTTTGAAAAGAGCTTTGCAGTAGAGAGGGAGGTTTCAGGTCTGGGTAGAGCTGCCAGGGGTCCCGGAGGAGAACAGAGTGCGATCTACTGAAGGGTTTGGGCAGGGCTCGCTCCAGGGGTGGCCCTGTGTCCCCTGTGTGACAGTTGTGACAGGTCAGGGCTGTGAGCAGGTTCCTGGCTGAGGACAAGGGAGGCTTGGGTGGAGAGCTGGCAGGGCCCCTTCTTGTGTGCCACCAGCTTCAGCCAACACACACGAGCTCTTCCTCTGTCCCTTCCCTCCAGTTCAGACTGCTTTGCATTGCCAGGCTGAGACGCTGGTTTGGGCTTCTTTCTTTGAGTGTGTGTGGAGTTTCACAACCTCAATGATGAAAGGATGGGTCATCAGAACATCTGTTCCTCTTGGATTTCCTTCTCTCCTTTAAGTCAATGCCGTGACTTGTACATGCCAGTGGAAGGGGTGATCTGTGCATTTTTATTTCCTGTTTTAGTTAAACAATGGGAAACAAATCTGAAATGTTTAAAGAATTCTTTGTGGGTGTTCATGCTTTTCTCTTCTGCGAACCACATTCCAATATTAGAAAATATTTTTTTGTAGTAAAGCACAGGTGCGGGGCTCTAACAGGGCACAGTGGACATGGAGATGGAGTGTAGGTTGTTGAGTAGCTCATGGAGGGACTCCTTGTGCTCCCAGAGAAAATCTCCCCTCCCTGGGGTTGGGGGGTGGAAGCTCACCTGGGGGCCCATCCTGAGCTGTGAAACCTGACCCAGTGAGTCCCTTGTGCCTTGAACTTGGGAATCGATGAAGAAAACAGAATGAGCCCTGGAGGGTGCCTTTATCTTTGCACTTGGACAACTCCATGAAGCAAAGGAGCTCATCATCTGTGAGGTGTGTCAGGATCCCTGAGGTGTGGTCTTTGCTTCCTGGGAAGAGGTTGTATCTTCACCCTCATCTGTACCAGAGCCATGTTGTCTGGTTATGGAGACCCAGACCTTTCCGTGACCATGTCATTCTTATTCTATTTATTTTAAGCAAGCATCATAGACATTGACTTCAAGATCCAAATATCAAAAGGAAAAACACAAGGTCATAATCATATATGAGGACTGAACTTGTGGCCCCTCTCATTAGTATGGGCAGAGTATGGCTGCCCGGATGAGAAAGAACACGGAATTCTATTTGGATAGGAGTGTGCTGTGCCCATAGAGTGCTTTATTCCATCCTTTCCCTTAATTCTCTGAAGGGAAAATAGAGCAGTGACTAGAGCTTGGTGTCTGATTTGAAGAAATGAGAGACAAGAGATCTGAAAGAGCAGTGTTCATGCTGATGTTTTGCTGCATGCCCTGTGATTGAGTGTTTGAAGCTTGGACTTGGAAGTGTTGTTGTTCAGGGAGGATGTGGTCCGAGTTTCCCACACACAGAGTCACTCGGCTGGTCTGTCTATATGGACCCATTCCTGCCTTTTGAATGACATCTTGAAGGTGGCTCGAAACCCTAGGGCTCTGGATGAATGATCTGGAAGGGACACCTGGGTGGGCCAGTGTAGACAAACCCAGAGAATTCTAGAGCTAACGCTGAAAATGTCTCTGAGACTGGGGTTGGCTTTTCTGTGAGCAGCACTGAGCTGGGGAAGAAAGCAGTCTCTGGGTCTTAGGAGTCACCATGTCAGCAGGTTTGAGTCTGGCAGTGGAGTCCTATCAGATAGCTGAGAGACTCTGAAGCTGCAGCGGTGGGCCTTCGTTATTGATGCACAGGTCAGTTTGCTCCTGGGACAGGGCTCTGCTCCCCAGCTAGCTCTCCTGCTGCAGATGTGATAGGAAACTTGCTTCCTGATAGGAAACTTGCAGCCTGGTGACTGTGAAAACTGGTCTGGAAATAGAAAGCAGGAGATAGGGGTGGGGTGCTGAAGGGGAGGTGGCAGCCCTTGTCTCAGCAGGGGGCTTGGTGGGAAGCAGCCCACAGGCAGCATTCTGGATTCTTGCCCAGTGTGCCCCTTGTTTCCTCAGACAAGTCACTGCAGGTGTCCTCTCCTGGCATTTGTGAATTCAGCTGGCAGAGGCACTTTTTCCAGAGCCACACCCCTGAGAAATCCTCCACTTTCCTGTGCTATGAGGAAGAGGCCAGATTTCATTTCATTTCAGTTCCATACTGAAATAGCAACTCCTGCCATTAGGTTCCAAGGCCACAGGGCACACCAGTCTCCTTGAAGCTCTAGTTCCACATGGGGCCTGACGTGCAAGACTGAGACCAAACCTGGAAGGCCTGCTGCTGTAGCAAAGCCTGGTTTGTGATGACGTCCCAGGAGAGAGGGACAGGCGCACCATTCTGCCCCAGCACAGGAGGATTCCGGATGTCAGTCACAGGTGGCTGGTGCAGAGAGGAGAGATGTCTGTTTCCCAGGACCTTGGTCAGAGGGAGATTTGGACCCCAGGATGCTTCTCTGCTCAGCTTTCTCAAATAAGCACATCAGGCAAGGGGAGGACATGTGTGTGCTCACCTGGAATCAAGGAAGGTGTCTGGTTTCAGGTTTCATGTGCAAGTGGATTCCTCTTATGGCTCATTTTCCTGATGGTCTTCAGGGTGCCGGAGGGGGACCCATTGTCCCAGGCATTTTGGTTATGCAAGAGCTCTGGTCAACTTTCCCCCCAGGGCTCTAGCCTAGGAAATCAGAGGGAGTCGGTGGTGAAACCACTGAGTAGGCCTCTGTTTCCCCCTTGCCAAGATGGCCTGGTGACTGTGATAACTGGTCTGGAAATAGAAAGCAGGAGATAGGGGTGGGGTGCTGAAGGGGATGTGGCAGTGGTGCTTGCTATTCACATAGGGTCCAGGTGATGATTAAGTCAAGTTCAAGAAAAAGTGAGTGATATCACACCAAGAGCCTTCTAAATGAAAGGGAAAGCATATGCAATGGACTTGGGTCAGGAGCATACCAGGTATGTCCAGGAGCAACAAGCCCTGTGGCCACAGGAGACAGCTTAGGATATGACCTCAGGAAGGTGACATTAGGGTGACAGAAAGCCATGGCACGGCTGTGACCCCATGGGACCCTGGGTCCAGTGTTGAGAACAGATGACACAGGGTTGAGGATAGGCAAGGGAGGTCAATGATGAAGTTTTCCAGGAAGTCAGACAAGAGATGTGCTCCAGTGTGGACCACACAGGCAGCCTTGGAAGGAGGAGTTAGTACTATTCTGAGTACCTATTGAAGATGGAGCTCACAGGATTTACTAATGGGTTTAATATTGGGAATGGGAGGAAGGAGGAATTGAGGTAAGTCCCAGCTCTTGTGGGTTGTCCCGAGCGAGGCGAAGGAGGAGGTTTCTGGGGGAAGGAGGTAGTACGTGTTCCACCGGCTGAGGAAGGTGCATTTCACAGTGGACCTGCTGATATTTGTGTCCAGGAGAATTCTGAACTTCTACCCCCTCAGGAACTTTCAAGTAAAAGTCTTCCCCACTTTTCCCAAAACTCATGGTAAGACACTTGGCTTTTTGAAGAGACCTATGTTATTACCCAGCTCCAGTAGCAGGAAGAAATCTGAAGAAGATTTCCCTCTTATGAAAAATGTCAAAAAGGGGGCATTGCCTTCAGCACCTGTTTTTTGGGGAACCACCACAGAGGCAGTAGCACCCCAACCAGCTCCTACCTGGGCACTGCTCTCTGCGTCCAGCCACCAGCGCTTTGAATCGTGTCTGTGAGCATCCGCTGTGCTTTCTCTCCATTTATTTTGGACATCCATTACGATGTGTCCTGAGGCCTAAGAAGAGCCAAAGAGAAGGAACTTTTGGTGTCTGAGCATGCTCACTCATTTTTCTGTAGAAATGAATGGTCATTCCTTTTTCCGTTTATGCCACTTCTGCTGTGAAATGTTTCCTAGGAACACTGTACTTTCAAGTAGCAGGGGGGAGGGGGTATGTACCCCATCCTGCAGGGTTAGCTTTCATCTCCATGCTGCACAGAACATTCCAGGACTTGTGGATTTTAGCACTCAAACATGACACCTTTGACTACCTTCACCCATTCTGTAGGCCACCGGTATGCCATCTTTGGAAAGTGTCTGTTCACATATTCTCCTCAGTTTTTATTCAGTTTTGTTTGGATTTGAAGGAGTGTTTTGTGTATTTTGGATATTAGCCTCTTCTCACACATAGGATGTGCAGATATTTTTCCTCCTTGGGGAGGTTGACTTTAAGGGTTTGATGGTTCCTTTTGTCATGCAGAAATTTCAGTTTGCTGTCCTTCCACTTGTTTATTTTTGCTTTTGCTGCCTTTGCTTTTGGTGTCTGATGTGAAAGTCTCTTCCCCAAAGCCAGTATTGAGAAACTTACTATCTGTGTTTTCTTTTTGGAGGTTTATGGATTCAGTTCTTATGTTCGAGTCATTCATCCATTCATAATTTGTATGTGCGGTGTAAGAAAGTGGTCCAGTCCCATTCTTCTGCATTAGTGTCCAGATTTCCCAGTACCGTTCACTGAAGGGACAGTCCTTTCCCCATTGTATATTTTCTGCTGCTCTGTCATAAGACCATACATGTGTTAGTTTCTGAAGTTTCTCTCTTTTTCTTTCTTTCTTTCTTTCCCTTTTCTTTTCTTTTCTTTCTGTTCTTTCTCTCCTTCCTCCCTCCCTCCCTCCTTCCTTCCTTCCTTCCTTTCTTTCTTTTCTTCCTGCCTTCTTGTCTTACAGTGTATTGTAAGGGCCTATTTAGCCAGAGCGGCCCCACCTCCATTGAACAGCCATTTTGTTGTTTATGCAGTAAAACTTAAACTGACCCTGCGCCCCCCGCCCCCCACCCCACCCCACCCCCACTCCCCCACTCCCCCACCCCACCACCCCACCACCCCTGGGAACTTACTTAAAAGCAAGTCCGGGAAACCAGTCCCAGGGAACAAAGCCCAAATACAAGGGTGGGTCAGTTCAGGTGGAGATAACAGCCCTAATGCAGGGATGAGTGGGTCAGGTGGAGACATCCAATCAGTAAAGCGCACATACTGTCTCCCTAGCTACCAAGGAGTGTGGGTCCCACCTTTTAGGTGCCAATTCTGACTAAGGTGATAGGCTAGTTCAAATAGCTACTATGGGGTGAATTGTAATTCAATTGGCCACCCGTGTATGACCAATCATGACTGTGCAGCTTTCTCTGTGTGTTACAATCTCACTGACCCCATGTGTGTGGCCAGGACCAACCACATGGCCCTTGCCCTTTAAAAGTTAGTCAGTAAGGCAGGGAGGGGTCGCCCTCTCTGTAAGAGGTGGCCCTGACCGGTCTGTTTGATGGTCAGTTTGATTCTCAATGCTTGGCGCAAAATAAAGCTTTGTTTGACCTTCGCTTTGTATCAGTCTCGCTCCTTTAATCATGGACCCATTATTGGGGGACCTAACAGTATTTGTCAGGAAAATATTTTTCCTGCCAGAATATATGCAGCGCGGACTTCACTGATGATGTCTTCATACTCTTTGGTAGGACTTTGCTCTGACATACGTGTTTTTGTAAATGAGTAGCTGGATCTATAGCTGTCACCATGTTGAACATTTGGGGAGAACTACTTAAGTAGTATTCTATTCTTCCATCAGACCCCAGATTGTGTCTGATTGTCTTCTGTTGTGATGTTCTCCATTGTGATGATGGATATCTATATTTCCTTTTTCGTGGTAGGTTTACGAAAGGGAATTTAACTTTTCCTAAAAGTGTGAATTCTAAATCACCCTTATTTTATAATAGATATGTATATAAAACAACATGTTTTAAGAATGCATTTATTGGTAGCAAACGTTGGAAAAGGACATCAATATTATACATTCCCATTCAGAGTTAATAATTCTATCAGAGCTAAGTTTAAATATACCTTTAATATATGAATGAATAAACTTTGCCAAAAATACTATGATTATCAGTTTCTGAGCTTTCTGTTGTCTTGCATTGTCCTGTGTGTCTGTTTTTCTGCCAGTACCATACTGTTTTGATGACAACAACTTTGTAATCTAGCTTGAAATTGGAGAGTGGTGACTCCAGGTGGCTTAGTCAGTTGTTTGTTTTGCTTGCTTGCTTGCTTGCTTGCTTTCTTATCAGTGAGATTATTTATTTATTTTTATGTAGTTTACATTTGTATTCTAAATGTTTTTCTTTCACTTTTTTATTATGATCATATGTGTTATTTGTTTCAAGGGTACAGGTGGGATCCTTCTGTTTTATACATTTCACAGCACTCACCACAGCACATACCCTCCCCATGCCCATCACCCAGCCACCCCATTCCCTCACCTTCCTCTCCTTCAGAAACCCTCAGTTTGTTTCCTGAGATTGTCTCTTTGCTTTGACTCCCTCTCTGGTTTCATCTTGCTTTCATTTTTATTTTTCCCTTTTCCCTTATGATCCTCTGTCTTGTTTCTTAAGTTCCACATATCAGTGAGATCATAAGATAATTGTCCTTCTCTGATGTACTTATTTCACTTAGCATAATACCCTCTAGTTCCATCCATGTCATTGCAAATGGCAAGATTTCATTTTTTGATGGCTGGATAATACACAATGGTATACATACCCATATACATCCATTCATCTGCCGATGGACCTCTGGGCTCTTTGCATACTTTGGCTCTTGTGGGCATTGCTGCTATAGACATTAGGGTGCAGGTGACCCTTCTGATCACTACATTGGTATCTTTGGTGTAAATACTCAGCAGTGCAATTGCAGGGTTGTAGGGTAGCTTTATTTTCAACTTCTTGAGGAACCTCCATGCTGTTTTCCAGGATGGCTCCACCAGCTTGCATTCCTACCAACAGTATGAAAGGGTTCCCCTTTCTCCACATCCTCACCAACACCTGTCTTTTCCTGACTTGTTCATTTTAGCCATTCTGACTGGTGTAAGGTGGTATCTCATTATGGATTTGATATGTATTTTCCTAATATTGAAGGATGTTGAGCACTTTTTTCAAAAAATTTTATTTATTTGACAGAGAGAGGCAGTGAGAGATGGAATACAAGCTGGGTATCAGGAGAGAGAGAAGCAGGCTTCCCACTGAGAAGGCAGCCTGATGTGGGGTTTGATCCCAGGACTCTGGGATCATGACCTGAGCCAAAGGCAGAGGCTTAACAACTGAGCCACCCAGGTGCCCCTGTTGAGCACTTTTTTAACTGTCTGTTGGCCATTTGGATGTCTTCTTTGGAGAAATGTCTGTTCATCTCTTTGGCCTATTTCTTGATTGGATTATTTTTTCTGTGGGTGTTGAGTTTGATAAGTTCTTTCTAGATTTTGAATATGAGCCCTTTATCTGATATGTCATTTGAAAATATCTTCTCTCATTCTTTTTGTTGTCTTTTGGTTTTGTTGGCTATTTCCTTTGCTATGTAAAAGCTTTCTATCTTGATGAAATCCCAACCGTTCACTTTTGCTTTTGTTTCCCTCTCCTTTGGAGACGTGTGTAGCAAGAAGTTGCTATGGTTGAGGTCAAAGAGGTTGCTGCCTCTGTTCTTCTCAAGGATTTGGATGAATTCCTGTCTTAAATCGAGGTCTTTCATCCACTTGGGGTCTATTTTTTGTGTATGATATAAGGAAGTGGTCCAGTTTCATTATTCTGTAAATGAGTAGCTGGATCTATAGCTTTTACCAGGTTGAACATTTGGGCAGAACTACTTAAGTAGTATTCTATTCTTCCACCAGACACCAGATTGTGTCTGATTGTCTTCATTTGTGATGTTCTCCATTGTGATGGTGGATATCTGTGTTTCCTTTTTCATGGTAGACAGCTTATGGCTGTCCCGTGTTCCCAGCACCATTTATTGAAGACACTTTTTTTTTTTCCTGTTGGATATTCTTTCCTGCTTTGAGGAAGATAAATTGACCCTAGAGCTGAGGATCCGTTTCTGGTTTCTCTATTCTGTTCCATTGATCTGTGTGTCTGCTTTTGTGCCAGGACCATACACTCTTGATATTACAGCTTTGTAATGGAGCTTGAAGTTTGCAATTGTGTTGCCATCAGCGTTTTCTTTTTCAACATCCCTTTGGCTATTCAGGGTCTTTTCTGCTTCCATACAAATTTGGGGATTATTCATTCTAGTTCTGTGAAAAATGTGGATGGTATTTTGATATAGATTGCATTGAATGGACTGTTCTGGGTAGTATAGACATTTTCACAGTATTTGTTCTTCTAATCCATGACCATGGAACATTTTTCCATTTCTTTGTGTCTTCCTCCATTTTTTTCATGACTATGGTATGGTTTTCTGAGTACAAATCCTTTGCCTCTTTGGTTAGATGGAGTCCTAAGTATCTTATGGTTTGGGTGTGATTATACATGGGATGGACTCCTCAATTTCTCTTCCTGTCGCATTGTTGCTGCAGACAAATGCAAGTGATTTTTGTGTATTGATTTTATATCCTACCACTTTACAGAATTCCTGGATGAGTTCTAGCAATTTTGGGGTGGAGTCTTTTGGGTTTTCCACAGAAAGTATCCTATTTTCTGCAAAGGGTGAGAGTTTGACTCTTCTTTTGAGATTCAGACACCTTTCATTTCTTTTTGTTCTCTGATGGCTGAGGTTAAGAATTCTAGTATTGTGTTGAACAATAGTGATGAGAATGAGTATCCCTGTCATGTTCCTGACCTGAAGGGAAAAGCTTTCAGTTTTTCCCCTTGGGAGTGATATTCTCTGTGGGTTTCCCATAGATGGCCTTTATGATATGGAGGTACCCTCAATCCCTCCACAGTGAAGAGTTTTGATCAAGAAGAGATGCATTAATTTGTCAAATGCTTTTTCCGCATCTTCTGTGAGGATCTTATGGTTCTTGTTCTTTCTTCTATTAAGGTAGTGGATTCCATTGAAAGATTTGCAGTTGTTGAACCACCTTGCAGCCCAGGAATAAATGCGATTTGGTCATAATGAATCAACCTTTTAATGGGCTGTTGGATCCTCTTGGCTAGTATGTTGGTGAGAATTTTTGCAACCATATTCATCAGGGATCATGGTCCATAATTCTCCTTTTGGGTGGGGTCTTTGTCTGGTTTTGGGAGCAAGGTAATGCTGCCCTCATCAAAAAGTTTTGGAAGTTTTCTTCCAGTTCTATTTTTTGGAAGTTTCAGAAGAGGTGCTAAATCTTCTTTAAATGTTTGTTAGAATTCCCCCGGGAAGCCATCTGGTGCTGGGTTCTTGTTTCCTGGAGGATTTGTGATGACTGCTTCAATTTTGTTCCTGATTATGAGTCTTTTCAGGTTTTCTTTTCTTCCTGGTTCAGTTTTGGTCATTTCTACATTTCTGGGAATGCATCCATTTTTTCAAGACTGCCTGTTTGGTTGACATAAAGTTGCCATCCTGTGTTCTTATAATTGTTTGTATTTCCTTGGTGTTGGGTGTGATCTCTCCTTCTTGATTCATGATTTTATTTATTTGGGTCCTTTCTGTGTTCCTTTTGAGAAATCTGATTAGGAGAGTATCAATCTTACTAATCCTTTCAAAGAAGCATCTCCTAGTTTCGTTGATTTGTTCTGCTATCCTTTGGTTTCTACTTCATTGATTTCTGCTCTAATCTTTATTATTTCTCTCTCTTTCTGGGTTTAGGTTTTCTGTGCTCCTCTTTTTCCAGCTCCTTTAGGTATAGGGTTAGCTTGTGTATTTGAGACCTTTCTTGGTTTTTGAGAAACACTTGTAGTGCTATATACTTCCCTCTGAGGACCGCCTTTGCTGCATCTCAAAGATATTGAATGGTTGTGTTTTCATTCTCCTGTGTTTCCATGAATTTTTAAAATTCATTTTGAATTGACTGGTTGACCCATACATTCTTTAGTAGGATGCTCTCTAGCCTCCATGTATTTGAGTTCCTTCCACTTTCCTCTTGTAATTGAGTTTCATTTTCAAAGCATTGTGGTCTGAAAATATGCATGGAATGATCCCAATCTTTTGGAATGGGATGAAGATGTGGTCTCCCTATCTCTGGCCCTGGAGCTGAGAGCTCGGGGAACCACTCCCCAGTGTGCCTCACAGAAAAGTGGTCAATCCTTCATGTCACCCTGGTGTCTGTCTGCACTCTGTGCTCACTGGACCTGGGATCAAACATTTCTGTCTCTGGCACATGACCCTGTTTGGAGTCTACAAACCCAGCAGACTCCTGCAGCATGCTCAGGCACCGCTCCTCCTTGGGGAAGAAGGGTGCTCTGTCCAGGTGTGCCACTTCTTGGGCCCCTTCTCAAAGAGCAGTGGCCAGAATATACTGTGGATCACAGTTTATGGCAATGTTCAGCTTAGAGCCCACTCCTGGGCTCATTCTTTGCAGCTGGCTCCCCTGCTTCAATACCTGGGAGCTCTGCTGCCCTCAAGCATCCCTGGTCTTCCTGGGACTGCAAGGATCCTGAGACTACACTGTCCTATTGAGGGTTCCACCCCTGCTGAGCTGCCAGAGTGACATCCCTCACCACAGCAGACTTCTAAAAGTTCCGATTTTGTGCTCTGCTGCCCCTAGCACTTGGCAGTAGCCAGCTGACAAAGGCTCCCTACCCCCATGGTTTATCTTCCCATCTATCAGCTTAGACTCACTTTTCTCTACTTCCTACCTTGTGAAAAGTCGTCGCTTTTCTGTTTGTAGCATTGCTGCTATCATTTTCTTGGATCTATGTTTGAATTTGCTGGTGTTCAGAGTGGTTTGATAGGTATCTAGCTAAATTCCTTATGCCAGATAAAATGAAGGTGTCCTACTCCTCTGCCACCTTGGACTCTCTCTCTATTCTTCTTCTTTCTCCAGATTGCCTTGGGTACAGTGTACGTGTTAAGATTATTAACTCTTCCAATTAATGAGCATGGTACATGCTTCCATTTATTTGTGTCATCTTCCAAATCTTTGACCTGTACATTCACCCACCAATACGCACATATTTTTCCTTCCTTTTCCACCATGTGTTCAGTATACCAGGTCTTCCTCATTCTTGGTTACTTTTATTCCTAGATTGTTTTTTTCTTTGCTTGATGTAGTTGTCCATGGCAATGCTTTCTTAATCTCTTTGTGAAAGTTGGTCATGAATATACAGAAATACAAGTTAGGTCACTTGGGTGGCTCTGTCAGTTAAGTGTCTGTCTTCAGGTCAGGTCATGATCCTGGGGTTCTGTGAATTAGTCTGGCATTGGGCTCCCTGCTCATCAGGAAGTCTGCTTTTCCCTGACTCTCTGCTGCTCCTCCTGCTTATGTTCTCTCTCTCTGTCTGTGTCAAATGCATACATTCTTTTAAAAAAGAAATGCAAAATGTCTCCGTATATTGACTATGTATCCTGCAGCTTTACTGAGTTTACTTATTCTAATTTATTCAAATTTGTTTATTTGTTAATTTAAAAATTTTATTTTTTATGGAATCCTTAGGGATTTCTGCAGATAGTATCATGTCATTGGCAAATAGTGACAATTTTCTTTTACTCTTTAGATTTCATATATTTTTTTGTTTTGTTTTTTTGTCTAAATGTTTGGTGAGGGATTTTAATACGATGATGAACAAAAGTGGTAAGAGTGGACAACTTTATCTTGTTCTAGCCAGTTGTGGGAAAGTTTTCAGCATTTCACACTCGAGTATAACATCAGCTGTGGGCTTTTCATATAGGGTCTTTGTTTGGTTGAGGTACGGTCCTTCAATATCCAGATGGTTTAGAGTCTTTATCATAAATGTATTGGATCTTGTCAAGTATTCTTTCTGCATCTGTTGTAACAATCCTAGGATCTTTATCTTTTATTTTGTTAAGGTGGTGTATGCTATTGGTGGATGTGCAGATGTGGAATCATCCTTGCATCCATGGAATAAATCCCACTAGATCACGTTGTGTGATTCTCCTGATGGATTGTTGAATTGATGTTGCCAATAATTTGTTGAGGATTTTTTGCATCTCTGTTCATGAGGGATATTGGCTTTCCTTTTTTTAAAAAAAAAATTTTATTTCTTTCAGCGTAACAGAAATCATTGTTTATGCACCACACCCAGTGCTCCATGCAATATGTGCCCTCTCTAATACCCACCACCTGGCTCCCCCAACCTCCCACCTCCCACCCCCTCAAGACCCTCAGATTTTTTTTCAGAGTCCATAGTCTTTCGTGGTTCACCTCCCCTTCCAATTTCCCTCAACTCCCTTCTCCTCTCCATCTCCCTATGTCCTCCATGTTATTTGTTATGCTCCACAAATAAGTGAAACCATATGATAATTGACTCTCTCTGCTTGACTTATTTCACTCAGCATCATCTCTTCCAGTCCCGTCCATGTTGCTACAAAAGTTGGGTATTCATCCTTTCTGATGGAGGCATAATACTCCATAGTGTATATGGACCACATCTTCCTTATCCATTCATCCGTTGAAGGGCATCTTAGTTCTTTCCACAGTTTGGCGACTGTGGCCATTGCTGCTATGAACATTGGGGTACGGATGGCTCTTCTTTTCACTACATCTGTATCTTTGGGGTAAATACCCAGTAGTGCAATGGCAGGGTCATAGGGAAGCTCTATTTTTAATTTCTTAAGGAATCTCCACACTGTTCTCCAAAGTGGCTGCACCATCTTGCATTCCCACCAACAGTGTAAGAGGGTTCCCCTTTCTCCACATCCTCTCCAACACACGTTGTTTCCTGTCTTGCTAATTTTGGCCATTCTAACTGGTGTAAGGTGGTATCTCAATGTGGTTTTCATTTGAATCTCCCTGATGGCTAGTGATGATGAACATTTTCTCATGTGTGTGATAGCCATTTGTATGTCTTCATTGGAGAAGTGTCTGTTCATGTCTTCCACCCATTTTTTTACATGATTATCTGTTTTGTGTGTGTTGAGTTTGAGGAGTTCTTTATAGATCCTGGATATCAACTTTTTGTCTGTACTGTCATTTGCAAATATCTTCTCCCATTCCGTGGGTTGCCTCTTTGTTTTGTTGACTGTTTCCTGAGCTGTACAGAAGCTTTTGATCTTGATGAAGTCCCAAAAGTTCATTTTCGCTTTTGTTTCCTTTGCCTTTGGAGACATATCTTGAAAGAAGTTGCTATGGCTGATATTGAAGAGGTTATTGCCTATGTTCTCCTCTAGGATTGTGATGGATTCCTGTCTCACGTTGAGGTCTTATATCCATTTCGAGTTTATCTTTGTGTATGGTGTAAGAGAATGGTCGAGCTTCATTCTTCTACATATAGCTGTCCTTTTCCCAGCACCATTTATTGAAGAGACTGTCTTTTTTCCACTGTATATTTTTTCCTGCTTTGTCAAAGATGATTGGACCATAGAGTTGAGGGTCCATATCTGGGCTCTCTACTCTGTTCCACTGGTCTATGTGTCTGTTTTTATGCCAGTGCCATGCTGTCTTGATGATCACAGCTTTGTAGTAAAGCTCGAAATCAGGTAATGTGATGCCACCAGTTTTATTTTTGTTTTTCAACATTTCCTTAGCAATTCAGCATCTCTTCTGATTCCATACAAATTCTAGGATATTTGCTCCAGCTCTTTGAAAAATACCGGTGGAATTTTGATTGGAATGGCATTAAAAGTATAGATTGCTCTAGGCAGTATAGACATTTTAACAATGTTTATTCTTCCGATCCAAGAGCATGGGATGGTCTTCCATCTTTTTGTGTCTTCAATTTCTTTCATGAGTGCTCTGTAGTTCCTCGAGTACAGATCCTTTACCTCTTTGGTTAGGTTTATTCCCAGTTATCTTATGGTTCTTGGTGCTATACTAAATGGAATTGATTCTCTAATTTCCCTTTCTGTATTTTCATTATTAGTGTATAAGAAAGCCACTGATTTCTGTACATTGACTTTGTATCCTGCCATGTTACTGAATTGCTGTATGAGTTCTAGTAGTTTGGGGGTGGAGTCTTTTGGGTTTTCCATATAAAGTATCATGTCATCTGAGAAGAGAGAGAGTTTGGCTTCTTCATTGCCAATTTGGATGCCTTTTACTTCTCTTTGTTTTCTGATTGCTGTTGCTGGACTTCTAATACTATGTTGAACAAGAGTGGTGAGAGTGGGCATCCTTGTTGTGTTCCTGATCTCAACGGGAAGGCTGTAAGGCTTTTCCTTTTCTTGTAGCATCCTTGTCTTATTTTGGTAGCAGGGTACTACTGTCTTCATGAAATGAGTTTAGACATATGCCATTCTTTGCTTTTTAGAACAGTTTGGGAAGGGTTGGTATTAATTCTTCTTCTACCGTCTGGTTAAAACTCCTCAGTGAAACTGTCTGGTCTTGGGCATTTATTTCCTGGGAGGATTTGACTGTCGAATCAATCTTTTTTTTTTTTTTACTTTTTTTATTTCTTTTCAGCGTAACAGTATTCACTGTTTTTGCACCACACCCAGTGCTCCATGCAATACATGCCCTCCCTAATACCCACCACCTTATTCCCCCAACCTCCCACCCTCCGCCCCCTCAAGACCCTCAGCTTGCTTTTCAGAGTCCATAGTCTCTCATGGTTCACCTCCCCCTCCAATTTCCCTCAACTCCCTTCTCTCCATCTCCCCATGTCCTCCATGTTATTTGTTATGCTCCACAAATAAGTGAAACCATATGATAATTGACTCTCTCTGCTTGACTTATTTCACTCAGCATAATCTCTTCCAGTCCCGTCCATGTTGCTACAAAAGTTGGGTATTCATCCTTTCTGATAGAGTGATCAGTCTGTTCAGATTTTTTTTTTTCCTTCACGGTTCATTCTAGGTTGTCGTTAGAAACTTGTCTATTTCTTGTAGGTTGTCCAAGGTGTTGGCCACTACTTGCTCATAGTACTCTCTAATGATCCTTTGTATTTTTGTGATATTTATTGTAATGACTCATATTTCTTTCTTCCTTTGTTGTTTTTCACATTATTAATTAACTAATTAATTTTAAATAATATTTTATTTATTTATTTGACAGATAGAGATTACAAGCAGGCAGAGAGCAGGCAGAGAGAGAGAGGAAGGGAAGCAGGCTCCCTGCTGAGCGGAGAGCCTGATGCAGGGCTCAATCCCAGGACCCTGAGATCATGACCTGAGCTGAAGGCAGAAGCTTTAACTCACTGAGCCACCCAGGCACCCCACATTTTTAAATTAGATTCAGTTAGCCAAGGTATAGTTTTTGATGTAATGGTCAATGATTCGTTAGTTGCATATAACTCCCAGGGCTCTTCACCACATGCCCCCTCCTCAATACCCATCACCTAACTATCCCACCCACAACCTACCTCTCCTCCAGTTTGTTTCATATGATTAAGAGTCTCTTATGGTTTGTCTCACTCTCTGAGTTCTTCCCATTCAGTTTTCCCTTCCTTCCCCTGTGGTCCTCCACGTTATTCCTTGTGTTCCACATATGAGTGACACCATATGATTATTTTTGTTCTCTGCTTGATTGATTTCATTTAGCATAACCCCATCCATGTTGATGCAAATGGTGGGCATTCATCCCTTCTGATGGCTGAGTACTATTCTATGGTATGTACGTACCACATCTTCTTTATCCACTCCTCTGGTGAAGAACATCTCAACTCCTTTCAGTTTGGTTCTTGTGGACATTGCTGCTACAA
This sequence comes from Lontra canadensis, assembly GCF_010015895.1. Taxonomy (NCBI): domain Eukaryota; kingdom Metazoa; phylum Chordata; class Mammalia; order Carnivora; family Mustelidae; genus Lontra; species Lontra canadensis. The sequence continues at coordinate 1,986,941 of NW_022631021.1, read as the reverse complement.
ACATTGGGGAGCATGTGCCCCTTCTTCTCACTGCATCTGTACCTTTGGGGTAAATACCCGAGAGTGCAATTGCTGGGTCATAGGGTAGCTCTACTTTTTAAAAAAAAATTTTAAATTTTGATTTATTTTTTTAATTTCTTTTCAGTGTTCTGGAATTCATTATTTACACACCACACCCAGTGCTCCATGCAATACATGCCCTCCATAATACCCAACACCAGGCTCACACAACTTCCCACCCCTCCTCCCCTCCAAAACCCTCAGATTCTTTCTCAGAGTCCATAGTCTCTCATGGTTCATCTCCTCCCCCTCCAATTTCCCCCAACTCCCTTATCCTCTTATCTCCCCACGTCCTCTGTGTTATTCCTTATGCTCCATAAATAAGCAAAACCATATAATTGACTCTCTCTGTTTGACTTATTTCAATCAGTATCTCTTCCAGTCCCATCCATGTTGATACAAAAGTGTGGTATTCATCATTTCTGATGGAGGCATAATAGTCCGTAGTATATATGGACCACATCTTCCTTGTCCATTCGACCCTTGAAGGGCATCTTGGTCCTGTCCACAGTTTGGTGACTGTGGCCATTGAGGGCAGCTCTACTTTTAACTTTTGAGGAATGTCCATGCTCTTTTCCAGAGTGACTACAAGTTGCATTCCCACCAACAGTGTAATAGGGTTCCACTTTCCCCACATCCTCACCAACAGTTGTTGTTTCCTGTCCTGTTAATTTTAGCCATCTTAACTACTGGAAGGTGGTATCTCATTGTGGTTTTGAATTCCCTGATGACAATTGATGTGAAGCATTTTTTCATGGACTGTTGGCATTTTGTATTTCTTTGGAGGAGTGACTCTTCCTGTCTTCTACTCATTTCTTGAGTGGTTTCATTGTTTCTTGGGTGTTGAGTTTGAGCAGTTCTTTGTAGATCATGGATACCAGACCTTTATCTGTCATGCCATTTGCAAATATCTTCTCCCATTCTGTAGGTTGCCTTTCAGTTTTATTAATTGTTTCCTTTGCTGTGCAGAAGCTTTTTACCTTGATTGAAGTCCCAGTAGTTCATTTTTGCTTTTGTTTCCCTGGCCTTTAGAGACATGTCTTGCAAGAAGTTGCAGTGCCCAAGGTTGAAGAGGTTGTTTTCTGTGTTTTCCTCCAGGATTTTGATGTGAGACAGGAATCAATTATCTTTCTCTCCTCATTGCATTTGAGCTCTCTCATTTTCTAGCTAAAAGTTTGTCAGTTTGGTTTAACTTTCCAAAAAAGGCAGCTCATATTTTCATTGATCTTTTGTCTTTTTAGTCTCCATTGGATTTATTTCCATTTTCCTTTTTGTTATTTCCTTATATCTACCGATTTGGGGCTTTGCTTCCCCCCCCCACCACCACTTGTTTCCCATGTATATTAGGCTGGTTATTGGAGAGCTTTCAGATGGATTGATGAGGACCTGAATTTCTATGAACTTCCCCTTAGAGCTACTTTGGCTGCATCTCATAACTTTTCATAGGTTCTCTTTTTCATTTGTCTCAAGGTACTTTTAAATTTTCTTTTGAATTCTTATTTGACTGTTGGTTGTTTACTAGCATGTTGTTGAATTTCCAGATATTTGTGACTCCCATTTTTTTCTTGTGACTGCTTTCTACTTTCATACTGCTGTAGTTGGATAAGATTTGAACCAGAGCATGAAGGGAGCATTGAGTTTAAATGTTAGTTGCCTGGCATATTTTCTGAGGGCAGACCATGACTTCCATGGGGACAGAGGAAGGTTTTCTGAGACTGGGGGTGGGGGGAGGTGGTCAACCCTTGTTAGAATTATTGGTTGCTACCATGCAAGCTGTGTACCACTGTTCACACTGTAGCCCTGATGGACATGTACTTCCTTAGAAACATTTTCCAGGAGGTGCAGGGTGGCCTTCTCTAACAGGAGGGTGCCATTTGGGTTCATGGCATGTACCCAAGTCATAAACCAGGATGTATGGTAAATTGGGGCATCAGAGTCCGACTTTCTGTTGAAAGTGACAGGAACAGGGCATGGTGAGTTTCATGACAATAGCTGAGGTCCCAAGTGACCCACTGGGTGTTGGTGGTGGGTGGGGTAGTGGGGCCTGTGGTCTGTCTCATCAGAACCTGTGGAATTCAGGTACACCCTCCTGTCTGTTGAGTTGTGTGGAGACAGGTAGACAGCAATCTCTGGCCAGGCATGAGGGTCACACTAGACTGCCACCAGAGGGGCAGTGTGTTGTGAGAGCCAGTGCTTGGTTTCAATGAAAACTAATGGTGATCTGGCGACTGATTCCTAGCAGCAGCATGGGGAGTGGAAGAGGGTGGTGGTGCATACTTCCTAGGGTTGTGGTCAGCACTAAGCCGGAGTCCACTGAAGTGAACCTGGCACAGAAGGCACCCAGTCACTGTATCTGTGGGCAGTGCTCATGGCACATTCATGCCAGGGGCTCCCATGCTGCTGCCTCCTATTTTTCATGATCTTCATGGTCACGAGCCTCTGCTCTTGCCCCATGGGCCCCCGGGGAACTGCTCTCCCTCCATCTGGCCCTCATCCTCTGCCTTGTGCAAGGCAATGCCAAGGTAGCCTTCTCAAGTGGTAGCTCTGTCAGTCCCCTGATGGAACACTTCCACCGATCCCCTCGGAGGTGAGGATGATGCGCTGCCCTGGACAGAGGCTGCAGGTCCCCAGCCACGAGAGCCACGTCTTCCTTTTCAGCCTGGCCTGCCCTCCCCTCAGTCCTCCTCAGGGAACCTGTCGTCCTTCCTCAGGTGAGAGCTGTGACCTTAAAAACCAAAATTGTTTTGTGTTTCTCCATGCCTGAGTTCATCCATGGCATGTCTTTCAAACCTCTCAGTGGGTTTTCAGCAGACCTGCAGGGCTGTCCACTCAAAGAGGGGATGACCTTGGAGGGCCAGCCTTCCCTGCCACCACTCTCTGCATGTCCCTGAGCCCTGGAGCCAGCTGCTCCACTGAGTGCTGAGGGACCGTGCCAGCCCATCCTGAGCCCAGGTTGTGTCAGCAGTGTAGACTGATGTGTGCCAGGAGTGGTGGGCAGGTGGCATGGGTCAGGGGCAGGCAGTTTCTTCTTTCTTATTCCTTCCCGACTTTCCTCCCAGAGATAGATCAGAGCAGTCTCCACACCCCACATCATGAGATCCCTTGACCTGTGACTCCAGCATTCAGCTGGTGAGCTTGGTGGCTCCCTATTGCTTCTGTCTCCCATACCCACACCCACGGCAGTTCCTGGATCAGGGGAGGGATCGTACCCTTGTCTGTATTTGACCCTCTTCCTATCCCGCACTGAGCCCACCCACCTTTGTGTCTTCCACGGATATGCTTGGATGCAAGATTGTCCACAGGAAATCTAGATTCAAGTAATGACCACTGAATTAGTGATTCAGCATAGAGAATAAACCAGCTCTGAAACCTGTCCCATACTCTGTGACCATCCCATACTAAAACAGAAAGAGTAATAGCTTTTTGGATTATTATATGGCATCTTTCTCTACTTACACTCTCTTGAATGCATAGGTGCTGATCCTGGATGAAAAGGGATCCTGGCTCCTGTGGGCTAGGACTAACAGGTAAAATATAAGAATTTAGTGAAATTTAAATTCAAGGCATAGAATGAATAAAAATTGATGAGGAAATACTCCCAAGTAGGACATATGAACATTGTGTATCAAAGCTTTTTCAATAAGTTACTGAAGGAAAAATCTTCTTTATTGTTTCTTTTAATTCCGGTCAAGTTAGCGTACAGTGTTATATTAGTTTCCGGTGAACAATAGCATGAGTCAGTAATTCTATGTATTACTGCTCATCAAGAAAATTGTACACTCTGTCCCCTTCATCTATTTCACTCATCCTTCCATCCACTTCCCCTTTGGTAACCATCAGTGTGTTCTCTGTTGTTAAGAATCTGTATTTTGGTTTGTCTCTTTTTTTCTCCTTTATTTATGTATGTTTGTTTCCTCCGTTCTACACAAGAGTGACATCACATGGTATTATCTTTCCCTGACTGATTTCACTTAGGATACTCCTCTCTCGAGCCATCTGTATGGCTGCAAATGGCACGATTTCATTCTTTTTATGGCTGAGTAATATTCTACTCTGTGTTTGTGTGTGTGTGTGTGTATGTGTGTGTGTGTGTGTGTGTATGTATGTACACATCTCTCATTTCATTTAGCACTTTATCAATGGACAGTTAGGTTGCTTCCATATTGTGATCTTGTAAATAATGCTGTAAGAAACATAGGGGTGCATGTATCCTTTTGAGTTATTGTTTTCATATGCCTTGGGTAAATACCCAGTAGTGTGGTTGCTTGATCCTAGGGTAACTCTATTTGAGGATCCTCGATATCGTTTTCCAGAGTAGCTGCAGCAGGTTGCTTTTCCACCAACAGTGCACAAGGGTTCCCCTTTGTCCACATCCTCTCAGCACCTGTTGTTCCTTGTGCTGTTGATGGGAGCCATTCTGACAGTATGTGCTAATATCTCATTATACTTTTGATTTACATCTTCCTGAGCTTGGGTGATGGTGAACATCTTTTCATGGGACCATTGGCCATCTGTATTTCTTCTTTGAAGAAATATCTGTTCATGTCTTTGGACTATTTTTTAACTGGATTTGTTTGCTTTTTGGTGTTGAGTTGTACCCACACCACATATTTTGGTCACCATCCCTTTACTGCATAGGATATTTACAAATATCTTCTCCCTTTTAGGAGGTTGTCTTGGTATTATTTCTTCTTCCTAGTTCTTCTGCTGGGGTGAAACTTTTTATTTTGATATAGTCCCAGTAGTTTATTTTTGCTTTTATTTCCTTTGCCTCAGGAGACAGTCTAGAAAAATGTTGCTTTGGTCTATGTCAAGAAGTTACTGTCTGTGCCCTCTTGTAGGATTTTTATGGTTTCGGGTCTTCCACTGAGGTCTTGAAACTGTTTTGAGATTATGTATCTGTGTGGTGTAAGGAAGCGAGTAATGGCATTCTTCTGTGCATAGCTGTCCAGTTTTCCCAACACCGTTTGTTGTAGAGACAGTTCTTTTCAATACCCTTGTCTGCCTTGAGGAAGATTAATTGGCCACATAATTGAGGGCTTATATCTGAGCTTTTATTCTGTTCCCTTGGTCTGTGTGTATTTTCGTGCCAGTACCATACTGCTGGCATGACTACAACTTTGTGGTATAACTTGAAATCTGGAACTGTGACTCCTCCAGCTTTGTTTTTCTTTCTCAATGTTACGTTGGCTGTTCAGTATCTTTGGTGGTTCCATACAGATTTTTAGGAGTGTTTGCTTGAGTTCTTTTTGTTCAACTGAATGTCAATGAGCCAACTTATAGTACGTCATTCATTTCAGATGAAGTATTCAATAATAGACGAGGTGCATATAACACCCAGTGGTCATTGCATCACGTGCCCTCCTTAGTGCCCATCACCCAGTTACCCCATCCACCTCCTCTCCAGCAACCCTCAGTTTGTTTCTGTAATGAAGAGTCTCTCGTGGTTTTTCTTCCTCTCTCATGACTTCCCATTCAGTTTTCCCTCCCTTTCTCTGTAAGTTTTGTGGTGTTTGCTAGGGTTGGCTAGGGTTAATTTATTGGCCTTTTAATACAAGATGTCAGTGCTTAAATAAGACATTGTCTTGAGAGTACTGTCCAGTGAGTAAAGGTTAGCATGTAACCCAAATAGTTACGGAGAGGAACCAAATGTTCCAAAGCAACACTTATGACAATATTTCTTGATATATATGTTTTATGGTTGAAATAAGTATAAATTGAGTTGCTCTGTGACTCTTCTCCCAGATGAATTCACTGGCCCTGTCTTTCTGGTCCTGGCTAGAACCATCTCCTTGGGGCTTCCTTAATGGGCCTCTGTGAATAGAATGGCTCTCTTCGCCCTTAGCTTGCATCCCTTCCTATTATTGATCCATTGATATAATCAATGGATTATACTCTCTTTGCAAGCCCCCAGCTGGGACTAGAACCATACATTTGCACTAAGTACACACTCCATAAATATTTATTAATTGAATAAGTATGGCTTTCTTTTAAATAAAAAATATTCATGTGTTATCTGTGAATTTTTTTACCATATCAGAATACATTTGGAGAAAGCTATTTCTCCATGAATATAATCAGTCAAGGCTGTGACTTGATTATGTCCTGTGCCATGGCTTCCCTGAGCTGGCCGGAGTGCTCACAACCCATATATGAAGCTCAGCTTCAAACATTAGGGGTGAGTTCTGTGAAGGTGCTGGGGGCATTTGGGGGGGTTGTCTTGCTGGGCACCACCATGTCATCTGGGGCCAGATGTGATGGGAGCACCCCCTCTTTCCCTAGCCTTTAACATCTTCCTCTACCCTCTGTCAGCATGTGGGTTTCCCACCAACCCTCTCGTTGCAGACAAACTCTGAGATGGCCTATGGCTTGGGACTCCATTGACATCACGGAGTCTCATTATAACCAGTGTCAGAGGTTTCTGTGGCCCTGACATGAACTTTGTTCCCAGAATATGTCCCATGAAGAGTCCCATGAGAGTTGGGAAGTCCAGGAAAGATACATGGGTGATGGCAGCTTTGGCTCAAGCCACTCTGGAGGATCCTGCTGAGGCCATCACACTTCTCAGTCTGGCTCTTCCGCTGATTTCTAGTATGACCTAGGAGAGTCACTTCATCGGAGCTTCAGGCTCATCTCTTCTAAAATGAGCAAATGTTTTTAGATTACTTGATTCATGCAAGGCCATGGAATGAACACCTAAAAAGTTCTGGGCAGTCTCCAAGATTGATTCTACCTCAGGAGTACTAGCTCCCATCGTGCCTGCCCCTATTGAGTCCCGCATTAGACACAACGGCTGCTCCATGGAGATTCCTCAGGGCAACACTGGACTAGCAAGTGTCTGCATGGTGGGCCCCCAGACCATCTGATGTGGCTGAGGGGCCATGAACAATTCTGAACCCAAACCAAGGTTTTGACTGTGCTGCCTTACTTGCCTGGCTCAGGCCTTCACTGCAACAGCTGAGCTGGCTTAGTGAGGACCTTGCCCAGGACACTAGCCCCATGACACTGTGAGGACACTCGGAGTCCACAGTGAAGTCATGCAGTGCAACAAGGTATTCTGCATCAGGGTAGATGATGCAAGGTATCATTTCACAGCAAACGTGAGCAAAAAGATCTCTTAAACGACAGAATAGTAAGTAGTTGGATGTACTCTCTATGATGGCAGTGATGGGAAAAGGGAACGATGGGGTCAGAAAGGGAAATGGGAGCTCCAAGAAGCAGGCTAGAGTCATCAGGGTAGGGGGTGTCTCATGGAGGAAGGGACCAAGAGGCTTGTCATGGTTTCCAACATTGCAGCATCAGGGTGTGAACTGGGCCTGACCCAGGACCCCCAGGGGCAGTGGGGGCACTCTAGCTCCACAAGATCTAGAGAAATGCAAATTGGGTGAGCTGAACTTTCCTAGTCTGTCTTCCTTGTTCCTGGGCGTGGCTCTTCCTTGCTTCTGGAGGCTGTTGATTCTCCTTCATTTTCCTCTTAGCTGCACTACTTTGTGTGGATTCGGTGCTGTTAGCTGACACAAATTCTACCTGAGAAGAAGTGGAATAGAAGCCATCCTTGTTTCCTAAGTAGACCTAAATGGATTCAATAGTCATGGCCTTTAACCAGGCCGTGGGCCTTCATCTGCTCACCAACTCTGAGATTTTAGAAAACAACTTCTATTTTTAACAGGTAGAAAGAATCAGTTTGGTTTTCAAAAAATTCAACAAAGTCACACTTTTCATAATCCATACCATGATCTGCAGACATCGGATGAACAAGGTTGGACAGGGTGAAGGAAGAATTGGCTTTGCAGTGGGGTTTGCGGCAATGTTTAGTCACTGTTGCCCCCGTGTGGCCACTCTCCAGATAGCACGCAGCCGAATGTGTTCTGATTTACCAGATTTGAGGGTAAGTAAGACAGAAGGTTGGTCCCAGAATTCCTTAGCTCCTAAAAGCCATCCTCTAATTTATGGGCAATATTCTAAATCGAGTACATCTTAAATAGATATTAGGATTAGGGCCAGGGTCAAGTTACATACATTGACTATGGACATCTTTTTGTATATTAATCTTAGCTGCCTAAGGGGTTTTTAAAAACATAAAATGGGAGAGGATTTAGTCACCAGAGCACTGAGCACATTACCTGTCCCCAGAAGTAGGTAACTAAACATAATTATTGCTTCATCTTCGCTGAGACCAGAGGCACAACCTCTGCTCTGCTCTGCTCTGCTCAAGGGCAGCAAACAGACGGACCAGGGGCAGGTGGGAGTCCCTCCTGTCAGGCATGGCTTGCTTCCCACAGGTAGAGAAGTGGGCCAGCTCACTTGCACATGATGTGTTCTTTTCATTCCTTGCTGTCCACATCTCTTTTTTGTCACCCTGAGCCTGAATCTTTGGCTCCTGTGAGAACTTGGGTTTGCAGATTTCTGGAAACATTTTGATGTCTAGGTCTGTGTTGCCTTTGTTCCCTGTCCTTAGCTGGGAGACGAAGGCGGGAAAAGTCATCCTGCTGTGAAAGCAGCACAAGTAATTTCAAGTGTGCTCTGCCCCCAGGACCTCGGGCTTGAAAGCCATGGCCAACAACGTACTTCATGTTCTACAGAATCGGCTTTAGGAACTCACAGATGTATGTGACATGTAATCATACTGAAAGAAATCTTGCTACTGAAATTTTCCTTGCAGAAGACAGTTTAAGGACACCTCCCCTCACCCGCCCCATCATTTCCAGTCTGGCCAATGCTCAGTCATGCTGACATGCGTAGCCACACAAGGGCACAGCCGTGACATCCTTCTGGAGCACTCCTGGTCCCCTCTCACCCTGACTGGCCAACTCTGCACTCTCCCAGTCCTCCTGAGCATCTCCCGTAGTGAAACAGCTGTGATCACCCTCCTGGAGCAATCCTCCTCCACCTACCCCCAGGTGTGGCCAACCTTGCACACCCCCAGTCCTCCTGAGTGTCCCCTGTCGTGGCCCTTGTCACACAAGGCTGTCACTTGTTGTCTCTCAGTCTGTCCTTTCTGCTTGGTGTAGATCTTTCTCACATATTCCTGGCTGGATGATGGGTGCCTGAATGGTTTGGGGACCTTTTGTCCTGGAACAACAGGTGTCCTTCAAAACCCTGATGGGCAGTGGGAGTCTCTGTCCATCTCTGTGCCCCCAGCCCCAGTGGAATATCGTGTCCAGGACAAAGGATTTGGGAGTCCTCCCAGGGGAAGTTTGTTCTATGAACGTGGCTTCCTTCTAAGATCATTATGGAAGCACATTGCGTGGACAGTCTTGTGGGACAGAAATCATGCTACTGTGTTGTGTTCTCCTTGCACACTGTGGATACTAAAGAGGAAACACACGCTTACACTCACAAGGCACACTTATCTTACTTTCTGAGCATCACTGCCATGTAAATGACAGTGAATTCCCATTGGGCATCAGACCTGTAGACACACCATTCAAGGTGTCAATGGAGGAGGCGTGAGATGGAGTTCTGGCTAAGAGGATGGAAGTCCTTGTCTCTGGGGGCGAAGAAATTAGATTTGACCCAGAAGGCGCTATGTTCTACTCAAGGAAGGGACATGATCATAGGATCTTTGAGACCAGGGATTGGCACAGACTTTTCTGGAAAGTCTTCTGTAAAGATGTTCTGTTAGGTGTTGCAGTCCATGTGGTGTCTCTGGCAATGACTCTACTCTTACACTGTGACTTGAAAGCAGCCACAGATCATCCATAACTAATGCTCCAGCCACACTTGATTGACAGAATACAGGGGGGTGTCCATTTGGGCCATGGGTGGTAGTTTCTCACACCCCAGATTTGCAACATGATGGATGATGGGGGAGAGGTCTGTTCTTTTCCAATGGCAGAGTGGGAGTATACTTTTCCAGTGGCTGGGTGGGAGTGCACTGGGATCTATCCTGCTTGACCCCTGTCCCTCCACTTGAAAGGAAAAAAAGATGATAGGGAGATTGGCCAACAATTAAGGACTCAGGAATTCTCCCACCTTTCTCAGTAGGCCTCGAGCTTCCCACAACACGTTTGTTCGTGTTTGAACTCCTTGGAGGTAATGTTTGGCTGAGTCAGTCCCCATTGCCTGGCAGGGTATATCTTGCAGGTTATGTACCACGTAGATGGTCATCTTGTTCAGGCCAAGACCATGAGCACATTTAGGGTTCTCCTGAATTAGCGGAGGATCTAGCATGTGTGGGCTTCAGGGCGAGTCTGACTGAGCCCTCAGCAATGTTACAGAGCACCTGGCTTCCTGGGCCTTGTGTGGCACTGGCACGGGCCTGGCCTAGGCCACTTCTGCAGTTGCGATGGAAAAGCCCCTGGCCTGGGTGGTCCACCCCATGCTTTGCTCTGTAGGCTGAGACCCCCGGTTCCTCCCACCTCATTGGCTGGGACCAGGTCACATTCCCATGAATGTGCCAATCCCTGGAACCAGGGAGTGGAGACATGGAGATTGGCACAGGCTTTTAGGACCTCTGTTGTAATCACTTTTCTAATGGCCATGGTGGCAGGATCTTCTGGGATACATGTGTTAATAAAACAAATATTAATCTCTGATAGTAAGTGGGTCCAAGGTGCTGACTTAGCACCTAGCACCTCAGTCCCAGGACCTCGGGACAACTGTAGTACTCTGCAGAGCCAGTGGCTGAGAATGAGCAAGGTGAATGGAAACTGCTCTGGGGTATATAAGGGAAGGGTGTGTGGGTGTAGGGGGCTGGGGATAATAGCCCTGGCCAAGCTGTATCTCCAACTTACCTAGGTTCAAGAAGGTGCGGGGAGTCCGTGGTGTTTTACCCTCCGTCAATCTGCAGATGAAGAATACACCTTTTGCATGGAGCGAGGCAAGACTTGTTCCAAGTATTCTCTAGTTGGTACAGAACTCAGGGAAAGCAGCACCCTCCACCTGCTAGGAGAAGCGTGAGGGGCTGAGTGCTCTCAAGAAGGTGTCCAGCTTTCCCAGAGCTCACTGTGAGCCTACACACAGGACTGATGAGGACAGTCACGGTTTTGTTCTGAGGATGGAGTATTGGAAGAATGCGATGCCCTGTGTAATCCACGTGGCTCTGGGATTCCCAATCTGGAGAGCTTAGGGTCCAGAAATCTGGGGACAGAAGTCTGTGGTTAGGGTCTATGCCATGGCAGGCTCGATGTGCAGATGCAGATTCAAGTTCCATGGGGTCTGAGTTTAGGGCAGTTGTCAGGCTGTGGCTCAGGTTCAAATTTGTATCCATGGAGGACCTCTGAAAGTGAGGGTGGTATCAGGGGCAGCGCAGGTTTCCCCTAATCTGGGTTTTTTGTGGAGCTCCATAGGGGATGGTTTCCTTCTGTAGGGCAGGCAGAGTCCTGTGGTATGGCTCTGGAGTCCTAAATCTGGAGGACTTGTGGGCCAGGAATATGGGGACTGAAGTCAGAAAACTCACGCTAGGGTTAGGGATAGGGCCTAGGGCATGGTAGGCCCGATACACAGATGCTGAGGCTAGCTCCCTGGGATCAGAAGTTAGGGCAGGTGTCTGAGGGTCGCTCACTCTAGAGCTTATGTCCATGTGGGCCACCAAATGTTGGGGTGGTTTAGGGGTCCAGGAAGGTTTCTCCCACTCTGGAGGGTTTTATGCAGCTCCCAATAGCAAGGTTTCCTTCTGAGGGAAAGGAGAAGTCCTGTTTTATGGCTCAGGGGTCCACCATATGGAGGGATAACAGACCAGGCTTCTGGGTCTGGAGTCTTTAAAATCCAACCCAGGGTTAGGATTAGGGCCTAGGTCATGGCAGGCCCTATCTGCTGGCTCTGGGGCTAGTTATCCAGGGGGGTTGAGTTGAAAATGTGGCTCAGGCTGAGTGTTACAATGTGGGTTTGTGTCCAGAGTGGCCTCTGAAAGTGAAGGTGGCCTCAGGGACCATGCAGGTTTCTCCTACTCTGAAGGTTTTACATAGCTCCAAATAGCAAGTTTTACATCTGGAGGAAGGGGGGACAGGAGTAGTTCTGTGTTGTGACTCAGGGTCCCCCATATGGAGGGATTCGATACCAGGCCTCAGATGACGGATGCCTGAAAACCCAAGCTAGGGTTAGGATTAGGGCCTAGGACAGGGTAGGCCCTTTTCTTGGCTGCGGGATGAATTATCTGGTGTCTGAATGGAGGGCGGTGCTCAGTCTGAGTGTCAGAATGTGAATTAGTATCCATGGCGTGGGTCTGATGGGGGTGGCCTTGGGGACCGTACAGATTACTCCTAATCTGGGGTTTTGCTATTCTCCGTAGAGCACTGTTTCATTCTGGAGGGCAGGCAGAGTCCTCTGGTGTGAATCCGGAGTCCCCAGACTGGAAGGCTTTAGGGCCAGGACTCTGGGGACCAAAGTCGGAAAACCCAAGCTAGGGTTAGGTATAGGGCCTAGAGCATGGCAGGTCCGGTTGGTGGGTGCTAAGGTCAACTCCCTGGGATCTGAAATTAGGGCAGGTGTCAGGCTGTCACTCAGGCTGGACTTTGTGACCATGAAGGCCGCCCAACGTTGGGATGACCTCCGGGAGCCATGAAGGTTTACCCCAATCTGGGAATTTTGCGCAGCTCCAAATTGTAAGCTTGCATTCTGGGGGACTGGAGGAGTCTTGTTTTGTGGCTTAGGGTTACTAGGTTAACCTAGTAAAGTAGTATGGAGGGATTAAAGACCAAGCCTCTAGGTATGGATGCCTGAAAACCAAGCTATGGTTAGGACTAGGGCCTAGGGGCATGGCAGGCCCGATCTGCTGGCTCTGGCACGAGGTACCCAGGAAGCTAAGTTGAAAACGGGGCTCGGGCTGAGGGTTACAATGAGGGTTTGTGTCCAGGGCTGCCTCCAAAACTGGGGGTGGTCTCAGGGGAAATGCAGGTTGTTCCTTCTCTGAGGGTTTCACACAGATCCAAATAGCACGGTTTCCTTCTTGGGTTCAGGAGGAGTTCTGCTTTGTGGCTCAGGGGTTCCCCATATGGAGGGATTTGACATCAGGCCTCTGAGGACAGATGCCTGAAAACTAGGGTGCTAGGGTTACGATTAGGGCCTACGGACATGACAGGTCCTATTTTCTGTCTTGGGGATGCCTTACCTGGGAGGCTGAAGGGAGGGCAGGGCTCAGGCTGTGTGTCAGCATGTGCAATAGGGTCCAGGGTGGGCATCCAAAGGTGGGGGTGGGCTTGGTATCCATCTGTTTCTCCTAATCTGGTGTTTAGAGCAGCTCCATAGGGCATGGTATCCTTCTGGAAGTTAGGCAGAGTCCCCAGTCTGGAAGGCTTATGGACCATGACTCTGGGGAACATCTGAAAACCCAAGCTAGGGTTAGGGCATGGCAGGCCCCAACTGCAGACACTGAAGAAAGCTCTCTAGGATCTGACGTTAGAGAGGGTGTCAGTCTGTGGCTCAGGATGGAGTTTGTGTCCAAGTGCTGCCGAATGTGGGGGTGGCCTCAGGGGGCCACAAAGGTTTTTTCCTTTCTGGGTGTTTTGTGCAGCTCCAAATAGCAAGGTTTCATTCTGGGGGACAGGAGGAATCCTGTATTGTGGCTCAGGGGTCCCTCATATGAAGGGATTGGAGACCAGGCCTCTGGTTATAGATGCCTGAAAACCCAAGCCAGCATTAGGATTAGGGCCTAGGGGCATGGCAGGACCAATCTGCTGGCTCTGGGGTGAGCTACCCAGGGGGTTGAGTTGACAATGGCCCAGGCTTAGGGCCCAGGCAATGTGGGTTTGTGTCCACGGCAACCTCTGATAGAGTGGTAGTCTCAGGACCATGGAGGTTTCCCTACTATGAGAGGTTTACACAGTTCCAAATTGCAAGGTTTTCTTCTGTGAAGCAGCATGAGTTCTGTTTTTTGACTCAGGGGTTCCCCCATATGAAGGGATTGGAGACTAGGCCTCTGGGGACAGATGCTTAAACACCCAAGCTAGGGTTAGGATTAGGGCATAGGTACATAGTGGTTCAGATATATGGCTGTGGGGGGAGCTACCCTGATGGCCCAGTGAGGGCTGGCTCAGGCTGAGTTTCAGATGGGCATTAGTGTCCACAGCAGGCCTCCCTATATAGGGATGGTATCAGGGTCCATGCAGGGTTCTCCTAATCTGGGATTTTGTTCAGCTATATAGATCAAGATTTCCTTCTGGAGGGCAGGCAGAGTCCTGTGGTGTGGCTCCGGAGTCCACAATCTGGAGGGTTTGTGGGCCAGGACTCTGGGGGTCAAACTCTGACAACCCAAGCTAGGGTTGGGTTTAGGGCCTAGGGGCATAGTAGGCTAGATCTGCTGTGTGTGCGGTGAGTTACACTGGTGCCTCGATGAGGGCAGGCTCATGCTGAATGTCCGAATGTGTGTTAGTGTCCACGGCGGGCCTCCAATAGTGGGGTTGGCCTGGGGGCCATGCCAAACTCTAATCTGGGCATTTTGTGCAGCACCATAGAGCCTGTTTTCCTTCTGCAGGGAAGGGAGAGTCCTATGGAGTGACTCCAGAGTCCCTGATCTGGAGGGCTTGTGGACCAGGAATCAGTGGACCAAAGTCTGAAATCCCACTCTCGGGTTAGGGTTAGGTCTTAGGGATTGGCAGGCCCAATCCGCAGATGCTGAGATAAGCTCCCCGCAATCTGAAGCTAGGGTGGGTGTCACTCTGTGGCTCAAGCTGGAGTTTGTGTCCATGAGGGCCGCCGAATGTGTGGGTGACCTCCGGCAGCCATGAAGGTTTATCCTGCTCGGGGGTATTTTGCAGCTCTAAATAGCAAGGTTTCATGCTGGGGTCATGAGGAGTCATGTTTTGTGGCTCAGGGATCCCGCATATGGAGGGATTTGATACCAGGCCACTGGGTATGGATGCCTGAAAATCCAACCTATGGTTTAGGATTAGAGCCTGGGGACATGGCAGGCCCGATCTGCTAGCTCTTTGGCGAGCTACCCAGGGGGCTGGATTGAGAAAGGGGTTCAGGCTGAGGGTCACAATGTGGATTTGTGTCCAGGTCGGCCTCCAAAAGGGGGGATGGCCTCAGAGGCTATGCACGTTTTTCCTACTCTCAGGGTTTCCCATAGCTCCAAATGGCCAGGTTTCTTTCTTGGGGTCAGGAGGAGTTCGGGTTTCCCACTCAGGGTTTCCCAATATGGAGGGATTCGACACCAAGCCTCTGGGGATGGTTGCCTGCAAACCCAAGCTAGGGGTAGGATTAGGGCCCAGGGGCATGGTAGCCCTGATCTTCTGGATGTGTGGTGAGTTACCCAGTGGGCTGAGTTGAAAATGGCCCTCAGGTTGAGGGGCACAATGTGGGTTTGTGTCCAGGGTGGCCTCTGATAGTGGGGGTTGCCTCAGGGGCCATGGATGTTTCTCCTACTCTAAGGGTTTTATACAGTTACAAATAGCAAGGTTTCTTTCGTGGGAGCAGCAGGAGTTTTGTTTTGGGGCTTAGGGGTCCACCATGTGAACTGTTTTGACACCAGGCCTCTTGGGAAAGATTGCCTGAAAACACAAGTTAGGATTAAGTCCTGGGGCATGGTCAGCCAGATATGCTGGCTGTGGGGTTAGATACCCGGTGGCTCAGATGATGGCAGGCTCAGGCTGAGTGTCAGAATGTGCGTTAGTGTCTTCGTTGTGCCTCCACAAGTGGATGTGGCTTCAGTGGACGTGGAAAATTCTAAACTGGGGATTTGCACAGCTCCATCGGGCACGGTTTCCTTCTGGAGGGCAGGCAGAGTCCTCTGGTGTGCTTCTGGAGTCCCCAATCTGGATGGCTTTTGTGCCAGGACATTGGGGACCGAAGTCTGAAAACCCAAGCTAGGGTTAGGATTAAGGCCTAGGGGCATGGCAGGACTGATCTGCTGGCTCTGGGGGAGCTAGCCAGGGGGCTACATTGAAAATTGGGCTCAGGCTGAGGGTCACAATGCGGGTTCTGTCCAGGGTGGCCTTCGATAGTGGGGGTGGCCTCAGAGGCCATGGTGGTTTCTCCTACTCTGAGGGATTTACAGAGTTCTAAATAGCAATGTTTCCTTGAAGAGCAGCAAGAGTTCTGGTTTGTGGCTCAGGGGTCCCCCATATGGAGGGATTGGACACCAGGCCTCGTGGGATGGATGCCTGAAAACACAGGAAGGGTTAGGTTTAGGGTCATGGGGCATGGGGGGCCAGATCTGCCTGTGGGGCGAGCTACCCTGGCGACTCAGGTGAGGGCAGGCTCAGGCTGAGTGTCAGAATGCGCATTAATGTCCACCGCAGGCCTCCGAATGTTGGGGTGGCCTCAGGGGCAATGCAGGTTTCTCCTAATATTGGGGTTTTGTTCAGCTCCATAGAGCATGACTTCCTTCTGGAGGGCATGCAGAGTCCTGTGGTGTGGCTTTGGAGTCCCTAGTCTGGAGGAATTGTGGGCCAGGACTCTGGGGACTGAATTGGAAAACCCAAGCTACAGTTAGGGATAGGGCCTAGGTCATGGCAGGTTTGATCTGCAGACGTTGAGGTGAGCTCCCTGTGTTCTGAAGTTAGGGCAGCCTTCAGCCGGTCACTCAGGCTGGAGTTTGTTTCCATGAGGGCTGCCAAATGTGTGGGTGACCTCACTGGGCCATGAGGGTTTATCCTGTGCTGGGTTTTGTTTGCAGCTCCAAATAGCAAGGTTTCATTCTGGGGCACAGGAGGAGTCCTGTTTTGTGCCTCAGTGATCCCCCATATGGAGCGATTTGAGACCAGGCCTCTGAGTGTGGATGCCTGAAAACCCAACCTAGGGTTAAGATTAGAGTCTGGGGACATGGCAGGACCAATCTGCTTGCTGTGGGATGAGTTACCCAGGGGGCTGAGTTGAAAATGGGGCTCAGGCTGAGGGTCACAATGTGGGTTTTTGTCCAGGGCTGCCTCCAAAGTGGGGGTGGACTCAGGGGCAATGCAGGTTTGTGTCCACGAGGCCTGCTGAATGTGGGTGTGGCCTCAGGGGGCCATGAAGGTTTATCCTGTTCTGGGGGTTTTGCGCAGCTCCAGATAACAAGGTTTCATTCTGAGGGACATGAGGAGTCCTGTATTGTGGCTCAGGGATCCCCCATATGGAGGGATTTGAGATCAGATCTCTGATTATGGTTGCCTGAAAACCCAAGCTAGAGTTAGAATTAGGGCCTTGAAGCATGGAAGGACCAATCTGCTGGCTCTGAGACGAACTATCCAGGGGGCTGAGTTGAAAACCGGACTCAGGCTAAGGGTCACAATGTGTATTTGTGTCAGGGCTTTCTTTAGTAGTGGAGGTGGCCTCAGGAGCAATGCAGGTTTTTCCTACTCTGAGGGTTTCATACACCTCCAAATAACAAAGTTTCCTTATTGGGATCAGGAGGAGTTCTGTATTGTGGCTCAGGGATCCCCCATATGGAGGGATTAGACACCAGGCCTCTGGGGACAGATGCCTGAAAATCCAAGCTAGGGTCAGGATTAGGGCCCAGGGGCATGGTGGGCCAGTTCTGCTGGCTCTGGGGTGAGCTACCCTAGGGACTCAGGTGAGGGCGGGCTCAGGCTGAGTGGCAGAATGTTCATTAGTGTCCATGGTGGGCCTCGAATTCTGGGGTAGCCTTGCAGGCCATATGAAATTCTCCTAATCTGGGGTGTTTGAGCAGCTCCATAGGGCACAGTTTCCTTCTGTAGGGTAGGCAGAATCCCGTGTTGCAGATCTGGAGTCCAAAGTCTGGAGGGCTTGTTGGTCAGGCCTCTGGGGACCAAAGTCTAAAAACACAAGCTAGGGTTAGGGATAAGGCTAGTGCATGGCAGGCCCGATCTGCAGACAGAGGTGGGCTCTCCAGGATCTGAAGTTAGAGCGGGTGTCAGTCTGCAGCTCAGGCTGGAGTTTGTGTCCCTGAGGGCCGCCTAATATGGGGGTGGCTCCGGGGACCATGAAGGTTTTTCCAGCTCTGGTTGTTTTGTGCAGCTCCAAATAGCAAGGTTTCATTCTGGGGGACAGGAGGAGTCCTGTTTTGTGGCTCAGGGTTGTGTCATATGGATGGATTCAAGACCAGGCCTCTGGGTATGGATGCCAGAAAACCCAACCTAGGGTTTGGCTTAGGGCCTAGGGGCATTGCAGGCCCAATCTCTAGTTCTGGGCCAAGCTACCCAGGGGCCTGAGTTGAAAATGGGGCTCAGACTGAGGGTCTCAAAGTGGGTTTGTGTCCAGGACAGCCTCCAATAGTGGATTGGCCTCAGGGGCCATGGAGGTTTCTCTTACTCTGAGGGTTTTACACAGTTCCAAATAGCAAGGTCTCCTTCTGGAGAGCAGCAGGAGTTCTGGTTTGTGGCTCAGGGCTCCTCCATATGGAGGGATTTGACACCAGGCCGCTGGGGATGGATGCCTGAAAACCCAAGATAGGGTTTGGGATAGGGCCTAGGGGCATGGCGGGCCAGATCTGCTGGCTGTGAGGCTGAGCTACCCTGGGATCTGAGATGAGCGTGGGTTCAGGCTGAGTGTCGGAATCTACATTAGAGTCCAGAGCATGCCTCCAAATGGGGCGGCCTCAGGGGCAAGGCAGGTTTCTCCTAATATGGGAGTTTTGTGCAGCTCCGTAGGGCATAGTTTCCTGCTGGAGGGCAGACAGAGTCCTGTGGTATGGCTCCGGATCCCCAGTCTGGAGGGCTATTGGGCCAGGACTCTGGGGACTGACGTCTGAAAACTCAAGCTGGCTTTGGGATAGGGTCTAGGGGCATGAGAGGACCGATCTGCAGGCTCTGGTGCAAGTTACCCAGGAGGCTTAGGTGAAAATGGGATTCAGGCTGAGGGTCACAACACTGGTTTGGGTGCAGGTGTGCCTTCAAAAGTGGGGGTGGCCTCAGGGGTAATGCAGGGTTTTCCTACTCTGAGGGCTTCACAAATGTCCACATAGCAAGGCATCCTTCTTGCGGTCAGGAGTTGTTCTTTATTGTGGCTCAGGGGTCCCGCATATGGAGGGATTAGAATCCAGGCCTTTGGAGAAGGATGCCTGAAAACCCAAGCTAGGGTTAGGATTAGGGCCAAGAGGCACGGCAGGCCCTTTCTGCTGACTGTGGAATGAGCCACCTGGGTGGCTGAGTGAAGGGCCCTGCTTAGGCTGTCACAATGTGCGTTAGTGTTCACGGCAGACGCCAAAAGTGGTGGTGGCCTTGGAGGTCATGGAGGTTTCTCCTAATCGGGTCTTGTGCAGCTCCATAGGACATGGTTTCCTTCTGGAGGGCAGGGAGAGGCCTGTGATGTGGCTCCAGAGTGCCCAATCTGGAGCCCACAAGGGCCAGGACTCTGCTGACCGAAATCTGAGATCCCACGCTAGGGTTAGGGATAGAGCCTAGGGCATTGCAGGCCTGATCTGCAGATGCTGAGGCGAGCTCCTGGGGATCTGAAATTAGGGCGGCTGTCAGTCTGTGGCTCAGGATGGAGTTTGTGTCCATGAGGGCTGCCGAATGTGGGGGGTGGCCTCAGGAGGCCATAAAGGTTTTTCCCATTCTAGGGGTTTTGCACAGCTTCAAAAAGCAGAGTTTCATTCTGGGGGACAGGAGGAGTCCTGTTTTGTGGCTCAGGGATCCCCCATATGGAGGGATTCGAGACCAGGCCTCTGGGGATGGATGCCTGAAAACCCAAGCTAGGGCTAGGTTTAGGGCCTAGGGGCATGGTGCACCAGATCCGCAGGCTCTGGGTGAGCTAACCTGGGGCTCAGGTGAGTATGGGCTGAGACTGAATGTCAGAAAGTGCATTAGTGTCCATGTTGGGCCTTCAGAAGTAGGGATGGCTTGGGGACCGTGCCAAATTCTAATCTGAGGGTTTTGTGCAGCTCCATAGAGCACAGTTTCCTTCTGCAGGGAAGGGATAGTCTTATGGAGTGACTCCAGACTCCCTGATCTGGAGGGCTTGTGGACCAGGAATCAGTGGATTCAAGTCTGAAATCCCACGCTCGGCTTAAGGTTAGGGTTTAGGGCTTAGCAGGCCGCATCTGTAGATGTTGAGGCGAGCTGCCTGCGATCTGAAGTTAGGGCGGGTGTCAGTCTGTGGCTCAGGCTGGAGTTTGTGTCCATGAGGCTGTGGAATGTGGGGGTAGCCTCAGGGGTCCATGAAGGTTTCTCCCACTCTAAGGGGTTTTGCACATCTCCAAATAGCAAGGTTTCATTCTGGGGGACTGGAGTTGTTAACTTTTGTGGCTCAGAGACTCCTCCTGTCCCCCAGAATGAAATCTTTTTATATGTAGCTGTTGAAAACTTCCAGAGTGGTAGAAATCTTCATGGCTCACTGAGGATGAATCGAAACTCAGTGGCGCTCATGGACACAAACTCCAGCCTGAGTCACAGACTGAAACCAGCCCTAAATTCATATCCCAGAGAGCTCGCCTCATCATCTACAGGTTGGGCCTGCCATGCCCTAAGCCCTATCCCTAACCCTACCTTGGGTTTTCACACTTAGGTCCCCAGTGGCCTGGTGTAAAGTCCCTCCATATGGGGGACCCCTGAGCCACAAAACAGGATTCCTCAGGTGCCCCCAGAATGAAACCTTGCTATTTGGGCTGCACAAAACCTCCAGAGCAGAAAAAACCTTCATGGCCCCCGGAGGCCACCCCCGCATTTGGCAGCTGTCATGGACACAAACTCCAGCCTGAGCCACAGACTGACACCCGCCCTAACTTCAGATCCCAGAGAGCTCGACTCAGTGTCTGCACATTGGGCATGTCATGCCCTAGACCCCATCACTAACCTTAGTCTGGGTTTTCAACTTTGGTCCCCAGAGTCATGGCCCACAAGCCCTCCAGACTGGGGACTCCAGAGCCACACCAGAGGACTCTGCCTGCTCTCCAGAAGGAAACCAGGCACTATGGAGCTACGCAAACCCCAGATTAGGAGAACTCTGCAAAGCCCCTGAGGCCACACTCACATTTGAACCCATGCCGCGGACTCTAATGCACATTCTGACACTCAGCCTGAGCCCCACCTTCCATTCAGCCGCCCAGGTAGTTCCTCCCACAGCCAGGAAATAAGGCTTACTATGCCCCTAGGCCCTAATCCTAACCTCAGATTGGGTTTTCAGGCATCCATATCCAGAGGCCTGGTTTCAAATCCCTCCATATGGGGGACTCCTAAACCACAATTCAGGAATCCTCCTTTCCCCCGGAATGAAACCTTGTTATTTGGAGCTGCACAAACCACTAGAGTGAGAAAAACATTCATGGCCCCCTGAGGCCACCCTCACATTTGGCGGCCCTCAAGGACACAAAGTCCAGCCTGAGCCACAGACTGATGCCCATCCTAACTTCAGATCCTGGGAGCTTGCCTCAGCGTCTGCAGATCAGGCCTGCCATGCCCTACGCCCTATCCCTATCCCCAGCTTGGGTTTTGAGACTTCAATCCCCTGAGTCTTGGCCAACAAGCCCTCATTGGGGATGCCGGAGTCACACCACAGGACTCTGCCTGCCCTCCAGAAGGAAACCAGGCTCTATAGAGCTATACAAAACCCCAGATTAGGAGAAATCTGCACAGCCCCGAGCCACCCCGACATACGGACGTCTGCCATGGACACTAATGCACATTCTGATACTCAGCCTGAGCCCTACCCTCTACTTAGCCACCCTAGGTAGCTCATTCCACAGTCAGCAGATAGGGCCTAGTTGCATGGCCGGCCATAACCCAAACCCTACCTTGGGTTTTCAGAAATCCGTCCCTAGAGGCCTGGTGTTGAATTCCTCCATATGGGGAACCCCTGAGCCTCTAATCAGAACTCCTGCTGCTCCCCAGGATGAATCCTTGCTATTTGGAACTGTGTACAAACCTCAGAGTAGGAGAAACCTCTATGGCCCCTGAGGCCACCCCTACTATCGAAGGTCGCCCTGGACACAAACTCACATTGTGACCCTCAGCCTGAGCCCCATTTTTTTTCTTTCTTTCTTTCTTTTTTTTTTTTTTAAAGATTTCATTTATTTATTTGACAGACAGAGATCACAAGTAGGCAGAGAGGCAGGCAGAGAAAGAGGAAGGAAAACAGGCTCCCTGCTGAGCAGAGAGCCCAATGCGGGGCTTGATCCCAGGACCCTAGGATCATGACCCAAGCCAAAGGCAGAGGCTTTAACCCACTGAAGCACCCAAGTGCCCCCTGAGCCCCATTTTCAACTCAGCCCCCTGGGCAGCTTGCCCCAGAGCCAGCAGATTGGGCCTGCCATGCATCTAGGCCCTGATCCTAAACCTAGGTTGAGTTTTCAGGCATCTATACCCAGAGGCCTGATCTTGAATTCCTCCATACAAGTGACCTGTGAGCCACAAAACAGAACTCCACCTTTCCCCCAGAATGAAACCTTGCTACTTTGGGCGAAGCAAAACCCCCAGAGTGGGAAAAACCTTCATGGACCCCTGAGGCCACCCCCACATTTGGCAGCTGTCATGGACACAAACTCCAGCCTGAGCCACAGACTGACACCCGCCCTAACTTCAGATCCCAGGGAGTTCCCTCAGCCACTGTAGGTCGATCCTCCATGCCCCAGGCTCTATCCTTAAGCCTAGCTGGGTTTTCAGATTTAGGTACCCAGATTCCCTGCCCATAAGCCCTCCAGACTGGGGACTCAGGAGCCACACCACAGCTTCTGCCTGCCCTCCAGAAGGAAACTGTGCAGTATAGATCTGTGCAAAACCCTAGATTAGGAGAAACATGCACAGCCTCTAAGGCCACCGCTACCTTCAGACGCCCGCCCTGAACATTAATGCACATTCTGACACTCAGCCTGAGCATGACCCTCCACTCAGCCACCCAGGTAGCTTGTCCCACAGCCAGAAAATAGGGCCTGCTATGCCTCTAGGCCCTAATCCTAAACCTAGCATGGTTTTTCAGGCATCCATCCCCAGAGTCCTGGTGTCGAATCCCTCCATATGAGGGACCCCTGAGCCACAAAACAGGACTCCTCCTGTCCCCCAGATTGAACCCAGCTATTTGGAGCTGTGCAAAACCCCCAGAGCTGGAAAAATGTTCATGGTCCCCTGATGCCACTCCCATATTGGAGGCAGCCCTGGACAGAAACATTCATTGTGACCCTCATCCTGAGCCCCATTTTTAACTCGGACCCCAGGGTTGCTCGCCACCGAGCCATCAGATGGAGCCTGCCATGCGCGTAGGCCATAATCCTAACCCTAGCTTGGGTTTTCAGGCAGCCATAGCCAGAGTCCTGGTCTTGAATCCCTCCATATGGGGGACCTCTGGGCCATAAAACAGGACTCTTCATGTCCCCCAGAATGAAACCTTACTATTTGGAGCTGCACAAAATCCCCAAAGCAGCATAAACATTCATGTCCCCCAGAGGATAGTGGCACATTCAGAGGCTCTCATGGACACAAACTCCAGCTTGAGCCACAGAATAACACCCGCCCTACGTTCAGATCCCAGGGACTTTGCCTCAGTGTCTGCAGATGGGGCCTGCCATTCCCTAGGTACTATCTCTAACCCTAGCATGGGATTTCAGACTTTAGGCCCCCAATTCCTGGTCCACAAGCCCTAAAGATTGGGTAATCTGGAGCCACTCCACAGGACTCTGCCTGCCCTGCAGAAGGAAACCGTGCTCTATGGAGCTGCACAAAACCCCCAGATTAGAATTTGGCATGGGCCCCGAGGCCACCCCCACTTTTGGATACCCAATGTGGACACTGATGCACTTTCTGACACTCAGTCTGAGCCCATCCTCACCTCAGCACCCAGGGTAGCTTACCCAGAGCCAACAGATCTGGCCCACCATGCCCCTAGGCCCTTATCCTAACCCTAGCATGGGTTCTCAGGCATCCGTCCCCAGAGGGGTTGAATCCATTTGGGGGACCCCTGAGCCACAAACCAGAACTCCTCCTGATCCTCAAGGAAACATTGCTCTTTGGACCTGTGCAAATGCCTCTATAGCCCTCTATAGCCCTGAGCCCACCCCCACTATCGGAGGCCGCCCTGGACACAAACCTGCATTGTGAGCCTTAGCCTGAGCCCTGTTTTCAACTCAGCCCCTTGGGTAGTTCGCCCCAGAGCCAGCAGATCAGTTCCGCCTGCCCTAGGCCCTAATCCTAAACTAAGGTTGGGTTTTCAGGGATTGATAACCAGAGGCCTGGTCTCAAATTCCTCCATATGGGGAATCCTAAGCCACAAAACAGGACTCCTCCAGCCCCTCCAGAATGCAATCTTGCAATTTGGAGCTGTGCAAAATACCCAAGAGGGAAAAGCCTTCATGGTCCTCTGAGGTCACCCCTACATTAGGCGACCCTTATGGAACAAACTCCAGCCTGAGTAACTGCCTGAAACCCATCCTAATGTCAGATCTGAGGGAGCTCGCCTCAGCATCTTCAGATTGGACCTGCTAAGCCCTAGTCTCTATCCATAACCCTAGCTTGGGTTTTCAGACTTCGGTCCCCAGAGTCTTGGCCCACATGCCCTCCAGACTAGGGACTCCAAAAGTATACCAGGGGACTCTGCCTGCCCTCCAGAAGGAAAATGTGCCCTATAGAGGTGCACAATAATCCCATATTAGGATAATTTTGCAGTGCCCCTGAGGCCACCCCCACTTTTGGAGGCCCAACATGGACACTAATTCACATTCTGACACTCAGCCTGAGCTTGCCCTCACCTGAGCACCCAGGGTAGCTTGACACATAGCCAGCAGATCTGGCCCACCATGCCCCTAGGCCCTAATCCAAACCTTAGCTTGGGTTTTCAGGCATCTGTCCCCAGAAGCTTGGTGTTGAATCCCTCCATATGGGGGACCCCTGAGCAACACACCAGAACTCCTACTGTCCCCAAGAAGGAAACCTTGCTATTTGTAACTGTATAAAACCGGCAGAGTAGGAGAAAACTGGACACAAACCAGCATTGTTACCCTCAACCTAAGCATTGTATTCAACTCAGTACCCTGGGCACCTCACCCCAGGGCCAGCAGATTAGGCCTGCCATGCCCCTAGGCCCTAATTCTAACCCTAGGTTGGGTTTTCAGGCATCCATATCCAGAGGCCTGGTCTCAAATCCCTCCATATGGGGACCCCTGTGCCATAAAACAGGACTATTACAGTCCCCTAGAATGAAACCTTGTTATTTGTAGCTGTGCAAAAACCCCAGAGCAGGATAAACCTTCATGGTCCCCTAAGTCCACCCCCACATACAGTGGCCCTCATAGACATTAATTCCAGCCTGAGTGAAGGCCAGACACCCGCCCTAATTTCAGACCCCAGGGAGCTCACCTCAGTGTCTGCAGAATGAACCTGCCATACCCAAGGACCTATCCCTAATCCTATCTTGGTTTTCCTGATCTGGTTCACAGAGCCCTGGCCAATAAGCCCTCCAGACTGGGGACTCTGGAGCCACACCAGAGGACCCTGGAGCCACACCAGAGGACTCTGCCTGCCCTCCAGAAGGAAACCGTGCCCTATGCAGCTGCACAAAACCACAGATTAGGAGAAATATGCACCGTCCCCGAGGAGACACAGATTTTCAGATGTCTGCCATGGAAACCAATGCACTTTCTGACACTCAGCCTGAGCCCTGCCCTCCACTCAGCCACCCAGGTAGCTCCTCCCACAGCCGGCAAATAGGGCCTGCCATGCTCCTAGGCCCTAATCCTACCGCTAGCTTGCATTCTCAGGCATCTGTCCCTGTCCCTGGAGGTCTGGTGTTGAATCCCTCCCTATGGGGGACCCCTGAGTCACAAACCAGAACTCCTCAAGGAAACATTGCTATTTGGAACTCTGTAAATCCCTCAGAGTAGGAGAAACCTCCATGGCCCTGAGGCCACCCCCACTATCGGAAGCTGTTCTGGACACAAACCTGCATTGTGACCCTTAGCCTGAGCCCCATTTTCAACTCAGCCCCCTGGGTAGCTAGCCCCAGAGCCAGCAGATTGGTCCTGCCATACCCCTTGGCCCTAAACCTAGCCCTAGCTTGGGTTTTCAGACATCAGTCCTTGAATCCTGGCCCACAAACCCTCCAGATTAGAGACTCTGGAAGCACACCAGAGGACTCTGCCTGCCCTCTAGAAGGAAACCATGCCCTATGGAGCTGTGCGAATCCCCCAGATTAGGAGAATATTGCACGGCACCCGAGTTCACTCTGACTATTGGAGAACCGCCGTGGACACTAATGCACATTCTGACACTCAGCCTGAGCCTGCCCTCATCGAGGCACCAGTGTAGCTCACCCCGAAGCCAGCAGATCTGGCCCACCATGCTCCTAGGCCCTAAACCTAACCCTAGCTTGGGTTGTCAGACTTCAGTCCCCAGGGTCCTGGCCTGTTTTCAGGGATCCGTCCCCAGAAGGCTGGTGTCAAATCCCTCCATGTGGGGGACCCTTGAACCTACATACAGAACTCCTCCTGACCCCAGGAAGGAAACCTTGCTATTTGGAACTGTGTAAATCCCTCACAGTAGGAGATACTTCCATGGCCCCTGAGACCACCCACACATTTGGAGGTAGCCCTGGACACAAACCCACATTGTGACCCTCAGTCTGAGTCCCTTTTTCAACCCAGCTCCCTGGGTAGCTGGCCCCAGAGCCAGCAGATCTAGCCTGCCATGTCCCCAGGCTATAATCCTAAACCTAGGTTGGGTTTTCAGGCATCTATACCAAGAGGTCTGGTCTTGAATCCCTCCATATGGGGGACCCTGAACCACAAAATATGACTTCTCATGTACCCCGAATGAAACCTTGCTCTTTGGAGCTACAGAACACCCCCAGAGCAGGATAAACCTTCATGGCCCCCTGAGGTCACCGGCACATTCAGCGGCCCTCATGGACACAAACTCCAGCCTGAGCCACAGAGTGATACCCGTGCTAGCTTCAGATTGCCAGGAGCTTGCCTCAGAGTCTGCAGATGGGGGCTGCCAATCCCAAAGCCCTAACCTTAATCTGAGCGTGGGATTTCAGACTTCAGTCCTCTGATTCCTGTGGACTCCACAAGCCCTCCAGATCAGGGAGTATGGAGTTCCTCCACAGGACTCTCCATTCCCTGCAGAAGGAAACCGTGCTCTATGGAGCTGCACCAAACCCCCAGATTAGAATTTGGCATGGCCCCCAGGCCACCCCCACTACTGGAGGCCTGCCATGGACACTAACACACATTCGGACATTCAGCATGAGCCTGCCCTCATCGGGGCACCAGTGTAGCTCACCGCACACCCAGCAGATCTGGCCCACCATGCCCCTCGGCCCTAAACCTAACCATAGCTTGGGTTGTCAGAGTTTGGCCCCCAGAGTACTGGCCCACAAGACCTCCAGAATGGGGACTCCAGAGCCACACCACAGGACTCTGCTCACTCTCCAGAAGGAAATCTTGATCTATATAGCTGAACAAAATCCCAGATTAGGAGAACTCTGCACAGACCCTGACGCCATCCCTATATTGGGAGGCCTGTTGTGGACACTAATGCCCATCTGAAACTCAGCCTGAGCCAGCCCTCACTGGGCCATCAGGGTAGCTCCCCCCACAGCCATATATCTGAACCACTATGTACCTATGCCCTAATCCTAACCCTAGTTTGGGTGTTTAAGCATCTGTCCCCAGAGGCCTAGTCTCCAATCCCTTCATATGGGGGAACACCTGAATCACAAAACAGAACTCCTGCTGCTTCACGGAAGAAAACCTTGCAATTTGGAACTGTGTAAACCTCTCATAGTAGGGAAACCTCCATGGCCTTGAGACTACTACTCTATCAGAGGTTGCCGTGGACATAAACCCACATTGCCTGGGCCCTAAGTCTGGGCCCCATTGTCAACTCAACTCCCTGGGTAGCTCACCCCAGAGCCAGCAGATTGGTCCTGCCATGCCCCTAGGCCCTAATCCTAATGCTAGCTTGGGTATTCAGGCATCCGTCCCCAGAGACTTCGTGTCGAATCCCTCCACATGGGGAACCCCTGAGCCACAAACCAGAACTTCTCCTGACCCCAAGAAAGAAACCTTGTGATTTGTAACTGCGTAAAACATTCAGAGTAGGAGAAACTCGAAGGCCCCTGAGGCCACCGACACTTTTGGAGACAGCCCGGGACACAAACCCACAATGTGACCTTCAGTCTGAGCCCCATTTTCAACTCAGCCCCCTGGGTACCTCACCCCAGAACCAGCAGATCGGGTCTGCCATGCCCCTAGGCCCTAATCTTTAATGTATGTTTGATTTTCAGGCATCCAAACCCGGTGACCTGGTCTCAAATCCCTCCATATGGGGGACCCCTGAGCCACAAAACAGGACTCCTCCTGTCCCCCAGAATGAAACCTTGCTATCTGGAGCTGGGCAAAACCCCCATAAGTGGGAAAAACCTTCATGACACCCTAGGGCCTCCCCTACATTTGACGAACCTCAGGGAAACAAAATCAAGCCTGAGACACAGACTACACCCACCCTAACTTCAGATCCCGGAGAGCTTGCCTCAGCGACTGCTGATCAGGCCTGCCATGCCCTAAGTGCTGTCTCTAACCCTAGAGATAGCCTAACCCTTGGGTTTTCAGATTTTGGTCCCCCAATTGCTGGCCAACAAGCCCTCTAGACTGGGGACTCTGGAGCCACACCACAGGACTCTGCCTGCCTTCCCAAAGGAAACCATGCCCTATGGAGTTGTGCAAAACCACAGATTAAGAGAAATCTGCACAGCCCCTGAGGCAACCCCTAGTTTCAGATGCCCACATGGACACTGAACATTCTGACTCTCATCCTGAGCCTCACCCTCCACTCAGCCACCCAGGTCGCTTGTCCCACAGCCAGCAATAGGGCCTGCCATGCCCCTAGGCCCTAATCCTTACCCTAGTTTGAGTTTCAGGCATCCGTCCCCAGAGGCCCGGTTCCAAATCCTTCCATATGGGGGACCCTTGAGCCACAATACAACTCCTCCTGACCCCAAGAAGGAATCTTTTCTTTTTGGAGCTGTCTGAAACCTGAAAGTATAAAAAACCTGCATTGCCCCTGAGGCCACCCCCACCTTTGGAGACAGCCCTGGACATAAACCCGCATTGTGACCTTCAGCCTGAGCTCCGTTTTCAACTCAGCCCCTGGGTAGCTCACCCCAGAGCCAGCAGATCAATCCTGCCATGTCCCTAGGCTCAAATCCTAACCCTAGGTTGGTTTTTCAGGCATCTATACTGAGGCCTGGTCTCAAATCCCTCCATATGGGGGATCACTGAGGCACAAAACAGGACTCCTCGTGTCCCCCAAAATGAAACCTTACTGTTTGGGGCTGCAAAACCCCCAAAGTGAGAAAAACCTTCATGGCCCCCTGAAGCTATCCCAACATTCGGCTGCCCTCTTGGACACAAACTCCAGTCTGAGCCACACACTGACACCCGCCCTAATTTCTAATTCCAGGGAATCTGCCTCAGTGTCTGCTAATTGGCCTGCCATGTCCTAGGCCCTTACCCTAACCCCAGCGTGGGTTTTCAGACTTCGGTCCCCAGAGTCCTGGACCACAAGCCCTCCAGACTGGGGACTCCGGAGCCAAACCATAGGACTCTGTCCTCCAGAAGGAAACTGAGATCTACATAGCTGCTCAAAAAGCCCAGATTAGTAGAAACCTGCAAGGCCCCCAAGACCACCCTGAATTCAGAGGCCTGCTGTGGACACTAATGTGCATTTTGACACTCTGACTGAACCCACCCTCACCTGAGCTCCCAGTGTAGCTCATCCCACACCTAGCAGTTCTGGCCTGCCATGCCCCTAGGCCCTAATCCTAACCCTACCTTGGGTTTTGAGGCATCCATTCCAGAGGTCTGCTGTCCAATTCCTCCATATGGGGGACCCCTGAGCCACTAACCAGAACTCCAGCTGCTCCCCAGAAGGAAACCTTGGTATTTGGGAATGCATAACACCCTCAGAAGAGGAGAAACCACATGGCCTCTGAGGCCATCCCCGCTATCAGAGGCCACCATGGACCCCATGGGTGGGGTTGGGTATGAGCATGGGTAGCTCACCCCAGAGCCAGCAGATCAGGCCTGCCATGCCCCTAGGCCCTAGTCCTAACCATAGGCTGGTTTTCAGGCATCCATACCTAGAGGATTGGTCTTGAAACACTCCATATGGGGGAACCGTAAGCCACAAAACAAGGCTTCTCCAGTTCCCCAGAATGCAGCTTACGATTTGGAGCTGTGCAAAATTCCCAGATCGGGATAAACCTCATGGCTCCCAGAGGTCATCCCAACATTGGGCCGCCCTCATGGACACAAACTCCAGCCTGAGTGACAGCCTGACACCAGCCCTAATTTCAGATCCCAGGGAGCTCACCTCAGCGACTGCCGATCAGACCTGCCATGCTCTAGGCCCTATACCTAACCCTAGCTTGGGTTTTTGACTTTGGTCCTGAGTCCTGGCCCAAACAAAAGCCTTCCAGTCTGGGGACTCCGGAATCATACCAGAGGACTCTGCCTGCCCTCCAGAATGAAACAGTGCTCTATGGAGAATAACAAAACCCCAGATTAGGAGAAATCTGCATAGCCCTCAAGGCCACCCCTACTATTGGACCCAGGCCCTGGATACTAATTCACATTCTGACACTCAGACTGAGTCCCGCCTTCCATTAGCCACCCAGGTAGTTCATCCCACAGTCAAAAATAGGGCCTACCATGCCCCTAGGCCCCAATTCTAACCCTAGCTTGGGTTTTTAGGCATCCATCCCCTGAGGCCTAGTGTTGAATCCTTCCATATGGGGGACCGCTGAATCACAACACAGAACTACTCCTGCCCACTCTCCCCACCCCCCAGATGGAAACCTTGCTTTTTGGAGCTGTGTAAAATCTTCAGAGTAGGAGAAACCTGCATGGCCCCTGAGGCCACCTTCACTTTCAGAGGCTGCCCTGGACACAAACCTGCACTGTAACACTCAGCCTGAGCCCCATTTTCAACTCAGCCCCCTGGGTAACTAGCCCCAGAGCCAGCAGATAGCGCCTGCCATGACCTAGGCCCTAATCCTAACCCTGGGTTGGATTTTAAAGACTCCAGACCCAGAAGCCTGGTCTGTTATCCCTCCATATGGTGGACCCCTGAGCCATAAAACAGGACTTCTCCTTTCCCTCAGAAGGAAACCTTGCTATTGGGAGCTGCGTAAAACCCTCCAGAGTGGGAGAAACCTTCCTGGACCCCTAAACCACCCCAACATTTGGTGGCCCACATGGACATAAGCTCTAGAGTGGTGACCCTCAGACACCTGCCCTAACTTCTGATCCCAGGGAGCTAGCCTCAGCATCTGTGTATCGGGCCTACCATGCCCTAGGCCCTATCCCTAACCCTAGCGTGAGTTTTCTGACTTCAGTCCCCATATTCCTGGCCCACAAGCCCTCCAGATTGAGGACTCCAGAGCCATACCACAGGACTCTGCCAGCCCTACAGAAGGAAACCATCCCCTATGGAGCTCCACAAAAAACCCAGATTAGGGGAAACCTGCACTGCCCCTGATACCACCCTCACTTTCAGAGGTCCTCCATGGATACAAACTTGAACCTGAGCCACAGCCTGACAACTGCCCTAAACTCAGACCCCATGGAACTTGAATCTGCATCTGCACATCGAGCCTGCCATGGCATAGACCCTAACCATAGACTTCTGTCCCCAGATTTCTGGACCCTAAGCTCTCCAGATTGGGAATCCCAGAGCCACGTGGATTACACAGGACATCGCATTCTTCCAATACTCCATCCTCAGAACAAAACCATGACTGTCCTCATCAGTCCTGTGTGTAGGCTCACAGTGAGCTCTGGGAAAGCTGGACACCTTCTTGAGAGCACCCAGCCCCTCACGCTTCTCCTAGCAGGTGGAGGGTGCTGCTTTCCCTGAGTTCTGTACCAACTAGAGAATACTTGGAACAAATCTTGCCTCACTCCATGCAAAAGGCATATTCTTCATCCGCAAATTGAGGGAGGGTAAAACACCACGGACTCCCCGCACCTTCTTGAACCTAGGTAAGCTGGAGATACAGCTTGGCCAGGGCTATTATCCCCAGCCCCCTACACCCACACACCCTTCCCTTATACACCCCAGACCAGTTTCCATCCACCTTGCTCATTCTCAGCCACTGGCACTGCAGAGTACTACAGTTGTCCCGAGGTCCTGGGACTGAGGTGCTAGGTACTAAGTCAGCACCTTGGACCCACTTACTATCAGAGATTAATATTTGTTTTATTAACACATGTATCCCAGAAGATCCTGCCACCATGGCCATTAGAAAAGTGATTACAACAGAGGTCCTAAAAGCCTGTGCCAATCTCCATGTCTCCACTCCCTGGCTCCAGGGATTGGCTCATCCATGGGCATGTGACCTGGTCCCAGCCAATGAGGTGGGAGGAACCGGGGGTCTCAGCCTACAGAGCAAAGCATGGGGTGGACCACCCAGGCCAGGGGCTTTTCCATCGCAACTGCAGAAGTGGCCTAGGCCAGGCCCAGGAAGTCAGGTGCTCTGTAACATTGCTGAGGGCTCAGTCAGACTCATCCTGAAGCCCACACATGCTAGATCCTCCGCTAACTCAGTAGAACCCTAAATGTGCAAGAGTAGAGTCATTGCCAGAGACACCACATGGACTGCAACACCTAACAGAACATCTTTACAGAAGACTTTCCAGAAAAGTCTGTGCCAATCCCTGGTCTCAAAGATCCTATGATCATGTCCCTTCTTTGAGTAGAACATAGCACCTTCTGGGTCAAATCTAATTTCTTCGCCCCCAGAGGCAAGGACTTCCATCCTCTTAGCCAGAACTCCATCTCACGCCTCCTCCATTGACACCTTGAATGGTGTGTCTACAGGTCTGAAGCCCAATGGGAATTCACTGTCATTTACATGGCAGTGATGCTCAGAAAGTAAGATAAGTGTGCCTTGTGAGTGAAGCGTGTGTTTCCTCTTTAGTATCCACAGTGTGCAAGGAGAACACAACACAGTAGCATGATTTCTGTCCCACAAGACTGTCCACGCAATGTGCTTCCATAATGATCTTAGAAGGGAGCCACGTTCATAGAACAAACTTCCCCTGGGAGGACTCCCAAATCCTTTGTCCTGGACACGATATTCCACTGGGGCTGGGGGCACAGAGATGGACAGAGACTCCCACTGCCCATCAGGGTTTTGAAGGACACCTGTTGTTCCAGGACAAAAGGTCCCCAAACCATTCAGGCACCCATCATCCAGCCAGGAATATGTGAGAAAGATCTACACCAAGCAGAAAGGACAGACTGAGAGACAACAAGTGACAGCCTTGTGTGACAAGGGCCACGACAGGGGACACTCAGGAGGACTGGGGGTGTGCAAGGTTGGCCACACCTGGGGGTAGGTGGAGGAGGATTGCTCCAGGAGGGTGATCACAGCTGTTTCACTACGGGAGATGCTCAGGAGGACTGGGAGAGTGCAGAGTTGGCCAGTCAGGGTGAGAGGGGACCAGGAGTGCTCCAGAAGGATGTCACGGCTGTGCCCTTGTGTGGCTACGCATGTCAGCATGACTGAGCATTGGCCAGACTGGAAATGATGGGGCGGGTGAGGGGAGGTGTCCTTAAACTGTCTTCTGCAAGGAAAATTTCAGTAGCAAGATTTCTTTCAGTATGATTACATGTCACATACATCTGTGAGTTCCTAAAGCCGATTCTGTAGAACATGAAGTACGTTGTTGGCCATGGCTTTCAAGCCCGAGGTCCTGGGGGCAGAGCACACTTGAAATTACTTGTGCTGCTTTCACAGCAGGATGACTTTTCCCGCCTTCGTCTCCCAGCTAAGGACAGGGAACAAAGGCAACACAGACCTAGACATCAAAATGTTTCCAGAAATCTGCAAACCCAAGTTCTCACACGAGCTAAAGATTCAGGCTCAGGGTGACAAAAAAGAGAGGCGGACAACAAGGAATGAAAAGAACACATCATGTGCAAGTGAGCTGGCCCACTTCTCTACCTGTGGGAAGCAAGCCATGCCTGACAAGAGGGACTCCCACCTGCCCCTGGTCCGTCTGTTTGCTGCCCTTGAGCAGAGCAGAGCAGAGGTTGTGCCTCTGGTCTCAGCGAAGATGAAACAATAATTATGTTTAGTTACCTACTTCTGGGGACAGGTAATGTGCTCAGTGCTCTGGTGACTAAATCCTCTCCCATTTTATTTTTTTAAAAACCCCTTAGGCAGGTAAAATTGATATACAAAAAGCTGTCCATAGTTAATGCATGTAACTTGACCCTGGCCCTAACCCTAATATCTAGTTAAGATGTACTCGATTTAGGATATTGCCCACATTAGAGGATGGCTTTTAGGAGCTAAGGAATTCCGGAACTAACCTTCTGTCTTATTTTCCCTCAAATCTGGTAAATCAGAACACATTCGGCTGCGTGCTATCTGGAGAGTGGCCACACGGGGGCAACAGTGACTAAACATTGCCGCAAACCCCACTGCAAAGCCAATTCTTCCTTCACCCTGTCCAACCTTGTTCATCCGATGTCTGCAGATCATGGTATGGATTATGAAAAGTGTGACTTTGTTGAATTTTTTGAAAACCAAACTGATTCTTTCTACCTGTTAAGAATAGAAGTTGTTTTCTAAAATCTCAGAGCTGGCGAGCAGATGAAGGCCCACGGCCTGGTTAAAGGCCATGACTATTGAATCCATTTAGGTCTACTTAGGAAACAAGGATGGCTTCTATTCCACTTCTTCTCAGGTAGAATTTGTGTCAGCTAACAGCACCGAATCCACACAAAGTAGTGCAGCTAAGAGGAAAATGAAGGAGAATCAACAGCCTCCAGAAGCAAGGAAGAGCCACGCCCAGGAACAAGGAAGACAGACTAGGAAAGTTCAGCTCACCCAATTTGCATTTCTCTAGATCTTGTGGAGCTAGAGTGCCCCCACTGCCCCTGGGGGTCCTGGGTCAGGCCCAGTTCACACCCTGATGCTGCAATGTTGGAAACCATGACAAGCCTCCTGGTCCCTTCCTCCATGAGACACCCCCTACCCTGATGACTCTAGCCTGCTTCTTGGAGCTCCCATTTCCCTTTCTGACCCCATCGTTCACTCTTCCCATCACTGCCATCATAGAGAGTACATCCAACTACTTACTATTCTGTCGTTTAAGAGATCTTTTTGCTCACGTTTGCTGTGAAATGATATCTTGCATCATCTACCCTGATGCAGAATACCTTATCACATTTGATGACTTCACTGTGGACCCTGAGTGTCCTCACAGTGTCATGGGGCTAGTGTCCTGGGCAAGGTCCTCACTAAGCCAGCTCAGCTGTTGCAGTGAAGGCCTGAGCCAGGCAAGTAAGGCAGCACAGTCAAAACCTTGGTTTGGGTTCAGAATAGTTCATGGCCCCTCAGCCACATCAGAGGGCTTGGGGGCACACCCTGCAGACACTGGCTAGTCCAGTGTTGCCCTGAGGAATCTCCATGGAGCAGCCGTTGTGTCCAATGCGGGACTCAATAGGGGCGGGCATGATGGAAGCTAGTACACCTGAGGTAGAATCAATCTAGGAGACTGCCCAGAACTTCTTAGGTGTTCATTCCATGGCCTCGTATGAATCAAGTAATCTAAAAACATTTGCTCATTTTAGAAGAGATGAGCCTGAAGCTCCGATGAAGCGACTCTCCTAGGTCATACTGGAAATCAGCGAAAGAGCCAGACTGAGAGGAGCGATGGCCTCCAGCAGGATCCCCCAGAGTGGCTTGAGCCAGAGCTGCCATCACCCATGTATCTTTCCTGGACTTCCCAACTCTCATGGGACTCTACATGGGGCATATTCTGGGAACAAAACTCATGTCACAGCCACAGAAACCTCTGACACTGGTTATGACATGGTGGTGTCCAGCAAGACTAGCCCCCCAACTACCCCCCAGTGCCTTCACAGAACTCACCCCTAATGTTTGAAGCTGAGCTTCATATATGGGTCATGAGCACTCCAGCCGGCTCAGAGAAGCCATGGCATAGGACATAATCAAGTCACAGCCTTGACAGATTATATTCATGGAGAAATAGCTTTCTCCAAATGTATTCTGATATGGTAAAAAATCCACAGATAACACATGGATATTTTTTATTTAAAAGAAAGCCATACTTATTCAATTAATAAATATTTATGGAGTGTGTACTTAGTGCAAATGTATGGCTCTAGTCCCACCTGGGGGCTTGCAAAGAGTGTGGGATATAATCAATGGATCAATGATAAGAAGGGATGCAGGCTAAGGGTGAAGAGAGCCATTGTATTCAGAGAGGCCCATTAAGGAAGCCCCAAGGAGATGGTTCTAGCCAGGACCAGAAAGACAGGGCCAGTGAATTCATCTGGGAGAAGAGTCACAGAGCAACTCAATTTATACTTATTTCGACCATAAAACATATATATCAAGAAATATTGTCATAAGTGTTGTTTTGGAACATTTGGTTCCTCTCCATAACTGTGTGGGTTACATGCTAACCTTTACTTACTGGAGAGTACGCTCAAGACAATGTCTTATTTAAGCACTGACATCTTATATTAAAAGGCCAATAAATTAACCCTAGCCAACCCTAGCAAACACCACAAAACATCACAGGGAAAGGGGAGGGAAAATTGAATGGGAAGTCATGAGAGAGGAAGAAAAACCATGAGAGACTCTTCATTACAGAAACAAACTGAGGGTTACTGGAGGGGAAGTGAATGAGGGATGGGGTAACTGGGTGATGGTCACTAAGGAGGGCACGTGATGCAATGACCACTGGGTGTTATACGCACCTCGTCTATTATTGAACACTTCATCTGAAACGAATGACGTACTGTAAGTTGGCTCATTGACATTCAGTTGAACAAAAAGAACTCAAGCGAACACTCCTAAAAATCTGTATGGAACCACCAAAGATACTGAACAGCCAACGTAACGTTGAGAAAGAAAAACAAGGCTGGAGGACCACGATCCAGATTTCAAGTTATACCACAAAGCTGTAGTCATTCTAACAGTATGGTACTGGCACAAAAATACACACAAATGAAGGGAACAGGATAGAAGCTCAGATATAAACCTGCAATTATGTGGCCAATTAGTCTTCCTCAAGGCAGGCAAGGGTATTGAAAAGGGAAAGGACCATCTCTACAACAAACGGTGTTGGGAAAACTGGACAGCTATGCACAGAAGAATGCCATTACTCGCTTCCTTACACCACACAGACACATAAGCTCTAAACAGTTTCAAGACCTCAGTGGAAGACCTGAAACCATAAAAATCCTACAGACAGTAACTTCTTGACATGAACCAAAGCAACATTTTTCTAGACTGTCTCCTGAGGAAAGGAAATAAAAGCAAAATTAAACTACAGGGACTGTATCAAAATAAAAAGTTTCACCCCAGCAGAAGAACTAGGAAGAAGAAATAATACCAAGACAACCTCCTAAAAGGGAGAAGATATTTGTAAATATCCTATGCAGTAAAGGGATAGTGTCCAAAATATGTGATGTGGGTACAACTCAACACCAAAAAACAAACAATCCAGTTAAAAAATAGTCTGAAGACATGAACAGACATTTCTTCAAAGAAGAAATACACATGGCCAACGGTCCCATGAAAAGATGTTCACCATCACCCAAGCTCAGGAAGACACAAATCAAAAGTATAATGAGATATTAGCACATACTGTCAGAATGGCTCCCATCAACAGCACAAGGAACAACAGGTGCTGAGAGGATGTGGACAAAGGGGAACACTCGTGCACTGTTGGTGGAAAAGTAACCTGCTGCAGCCACTCTGGAAAACAGTATTGAGGATCCTCAAGACATTACAAATAGAGCTACCCTAGGATCCAGCAATCACACTACTGTGTATTTACCCAAGGAATATGAAAACAATAACTCAAAAGGATACATACACCCCTATGTTTCTTGCAGCATTATTTACAAGATCACAATATGGAAGCAACCCAAGTGTCCATTGATAAAGTGCTAAATGAGATGAGAGTTTTGTACACACACACACACACACACACACACACACACACACAGTGGAATATTATTCAGTCATAAAAAGAATGAAATCATGCCATTTGCAGCCACACGGATGGATCAAGAGAAGATTATCCTAAGTGAAGTCAGTCAGTCAGGGAAAGACAATACTTTCCTCAGTTCTACAGTGTAGAACTGAGGAAACAAACATACATTAAAAAAGGAGGAAAAAAGAGACAAACCAAAATACAGATTCTTAACAGAGAACAAACTGATGGTTACCAAAGGGGAGGTGGATGGAGGGATGAGTGAAATAGATGAAGGGGACAGAGAGTACAATTTTCTTGATGAGTAGTAATATACAGAGTTACTGACTCACG
This sequence comes from Lontra canadensis, assembly GCF_010015895.1. Lineage (NCBI taxonomy): Eukaryota > Metazoa > Chordata > Mammalia > Carnivora > Mustelidae > Lontra > Lontra canadensis. Next base: position 1,948,738 of record NW_022631021.1, on the reverse strand, counting down.
CTATTTTTCACCAAAAACTAATATAACACTATATGCTAACTCGACCGGAATTAAAATAAACAATAAAGAAGATTTTTTTCCTTCAGTAATCTATTTGAAAAAGCTTTGATACACAATGTTCATATGTCCTACTTGGGAGTACTTCCTCATCAATATTTATTCATTCTATGCCTTGAAATCAAATTTCACTAAATTCTTACATTTTACCTGTTAATCCTAGCCCACAGGAGCCAGGATCCCTTTCCATCCAGGATCAGCACCTATGCATTCAAGAGAGTGTAAGTAGAGAAAGATGCCATGTCATAATCCAGAAAGCTATCACTGTTTCTGTTTTAGTATGAGATGGTCACAGAGTGTGGGACAGGTTTCAGAGCTGGTTTGTTCTCTATCCTGGATCACTAATTCAGTGGTCATGACTTGGATCCATTTGGCTACTAGATTTCCTGTGGACGAGCTTGCTTCCGAGCACATCCATGGAAGACACAAATGTGGGTGGGCTCAGTGCGGGATAGGAAGAGGATCAAGTACAGACAAGGGTATGATCCTTCTCCTGATCCAGGAACTGCCATGGGTGTGGGTATGGGAGACAGAAGCAATGGGAAGCCACCAAGATCACCAGCTGAATGCTGGAGTCACAGGTCAAGGGATCTCATGATGTGGGGTGTGGAGACTGCTTTGATCTATCTCTGGAGGAAGGGGGGGAAGGAATAAGAAAGAGAAACTGCCTGCCCCTGGCCCTTGCCACCTGCCCACCACTCCTGGCACACATCAGTCTACACTGCTGACACAGCCTGGGCTCAGGATGGGCTGGCTCGGGTCCCTCAGCACTCAGTGGAGCAGCTGGCTCCAGGGCTCAGTACATGCAAAGGATGGTGGCAGGGAAGGCCAGCCCTCCGAGGTCATCCCCTCTTTGAGTGGACAGCCCTGCAGGACTGCTGAAAACCCACTGAGAGGTTTGAAAGACATGCCATGGATGAACTCAGGCATGGAGAGACACAAAACAATTTTGGTTTTTAAGGTCACAGCTCTCACCTGAGGAAAGATGACAGGTTCCCTGAGGAGGACTGAGGGGAGGGCAGGCCAGGCTAAAAAGGAAGACGTGGCTCTCGTGATTGGTGATCTGCAGCCTCCATCCAGGGCAATGCATCATCCTCACCTCAGAAGGGTTTGGTGGAAGTGTTCCATCAGGGGAATGATAGAGCTACCTCTTGAGAAGGTTACCCTGGCATTGCCTTGCACAAGGCAGAGGATGAGGGCCAGATGGAGGGAGGGCAGTACCCCAGGGGGCCATGGGGCCGGAGCAGAGGCTCATGACCATGAAGATGATAAAAAATAGGAGGTGGCATCATGGGAGCCCCTGGCATGAATGTGCCATGAGCACAGTGCCCACAGATACAGTGACTGGGCACCTTCTGTGCCAGGCATAGTTCACTTCAGTGGACTCTGGTTTAGTGCTGACCACAACCCTAGGAAGTGTGTACCACCACCCTCCTCCTCTCCCCATGCTACTGCTAGGAATCACAGTTACCAGATCCTGATTGGTTTTCATGGAAACTGAGCACTGACTCCCACCACACACTGCCCCTCTGGTGGTGGTCTAGTGTGACCCTCATGCCTGGCCAGAAACTACTGTCTACCTGTCTCCACACAACTCAACAGACAGGAGGGTGTCCCTGTATTCCACAGGCTCTGATGAGACAGACCAACAGGCGCCACTACCCCACCCACCACCAACACCCAGCGGGTCACTTGGGACCTCAGCTATTGTCATGAAAATCACCATGCCCTGTTCCTGTCACTTTCAACAGAAAGTTGGACTTTGATGCCCCAATTTACCGTACATCCTGGCTTATGACTTGGGGCCATGCCATGAACCCACATGGCATCCTTCTGTTAGAGAAAGCCACCCTGCACCTTCTGGAAAATGTTTCTAAGGAAGTACATGTCCATCAGGACTATAGTGTGAACAGTGGTACACAGCTTGCATGGTAGCAACCAATATTTCTAACAAGGGTTGACTACCTCCCCCCGCACTCTCCCAGTCTCAGAAAACCTTCCTCTATCCCCATGAACGTCATGGTCTGCCCTCAGAAAATACGCCAGGGAACTAATCTGAATGCTCCCTTCATGCTCTGGTTCAAATCTTGTCCAACCAGTATGAAAGTACTGTTGAAAGTAGTATGAAAGTAGAAATCAGTCACAGGAAGAAAAAGGGAGTCACAAATATGTGGAAATTCAACAACGTGCTAGTAAACAACCAATAGTCAAATAAGAACTCAAAAGAAAACAATTTTTTAAAGATTTTATTTATTTATTTGACAGACAGAGATCACATGTAGGCAGAGAGGCAGGCAGAGACAGAGGAGGAAGCAGGCTCCCTGCTGAGCAGAGAACCTGATGTGGGGATTGATCCCAGCACCCTGGGATCATGACCTGAGCCAAAGGCAGAAGCTTTAACCCACTGAGCTACCCAGACACTCTTCAAAAGAAAATTTAAAAGTACCTTGAGACAAATGAAAAAGAGAACTTATGAAAAGTTATGGGATGTAGCCAAAGTATCTCTAAGGGGAAGTTCATAGAAATTCAGGACCTCATCAATCCATCTGAAAGCTCTCCAATAACCAACCTAATATACATGGGAAACAAGTGGGGGAGGGGAAGAAGCAAAGCCCCAAATCAGTAGATATAAGGAAATAACAAAAAGGAAAGTGGAACTAAATCCAATGGAGACTAAAAAGACAAAAGATCAATGAAAATATGAGCTGCCTTTTTTGGAAAGTTAAACCAAACTGACAAACTTTTAGCTAGAAAGAGAGAGGGCTCGGCTACAATGAGGAAACAATTGATTTCTGTCTCACATCAAAATCCTAGAGGAGAACACAGAAAACAACCTCTTCAATCTTGGGCAGTGCAACTTCTTGCAAGACATGTTTCTAAAGGCCAGGGAAACAAAAGCAAAAATGAACTATTGGGACCTCATCAAGGTAAAAATCTTCTGCACAGCAAAGGAAACAATTAACAAAACTAAAAGGCAACCTATAGAATGGGAGAAGATATTTGCAAATGGCATAACAGATAAAGGTCTGGTATCCACTGTCTACAAAGAACTGCTCAAACTCAACACCCAAGAAACAATGAAACCACTCAAGAAATGAGCAGAAGACAGGAAGAGCCACTCCTCCAAAGAAGAAATACAAAATGCCAACAGTCCATGAAAAAAATGCTTCACATCAATTGTCATCAGGGAATTCAAAACCACAATGAGATACCACCTTCCAGTAGTTAAGATGGCTAAAATTAACAGGATAGGAAACCAGAACTGTTGGCGAGGATGTGGAGAAAGGGTAACCCTCTTACCCTGTTGGTGGGAATGCAACCTGTCTCAGTCACTCTGGAAAAGAGCATGGAGGTTCCTCAAAGAGTTAAAAGTAGAGCTGCCCTAAGACCCAGCAATTCCACTCCTGGCTATTTACCCCAAAGATATAGATGCAGTGAAACGAAGAGGCGCATGCTCCCCAATGTTCATAGTAACAATGTCCACAAGAGCCAAACTGTGGAAGGAGATGAGATGTCCTTCAACAGAGGAATGGATAAAGAAATGTGGTACATACATACCATAGAATTTTACTCAGCCATCAGAAGGGATGAATGCCCACCATTTGCATCAACATGGGTGGAACTGGAGGGGGTTATGCTAAGTGAAATCAATCAAGCAGAGAACGACAATAATCATACGGTGTCACTCATATGTGGAACACAAGGAATAGTGTGGAGGACCACAGTGGAAGGGAGGGAAAACTGAATGGGAAGAAATCAGAGAGGGACACAAAGCATGAGAGACTCTTAATCATAGGAAACAAACTAGAGGAGAGTTAGGTAGGGGGGCAGTGTGGTTGGGTGATGGGTATTAAGGAGGGGACATATGATGATGAATCCTGGGTGTTACATGCAACTAATCAATCATTGACCATTACATAAAAAATTATACCTTGGCTAACTGAATTTAAATAAAAATGTGAAAAAAAAATTTTAAAAAGAAAGAAACTTGAGCTATTACAAAGAATATCACAAAAATACAAAGGATCGTTAGAAATACTATGAGCAAATAGAGGCCAGCCCCTGGACAACCTACAAGAAATGGATAAGTTCCTAACAACAACCTAGAATGAACCATGAAGGGAGAAAAAAAATCTGAACAGACTTATCACTAGTGGAAATATTGATTCAATAATCAAATCCTTCCAGGAAACAAATGCCCAAGACCAGACAGTTTCACTGAGGAGTTCCAACCAGATGGTAGAAGAAGAATTAATACCAACTCTTCCCAAACTGTTTTTAAAAAAGGAGAGAAAAGGGACACCTGAGTGGCTCAGTGGGTTCAGCTGCTGCCTTCAGCTCAGGTCATGATCCTAGAGTCCTGGAATTGAGTCCACATCAGGCTCCTTGCTCAGTGGGAGCTCCTGCTTCTCTCTCTGCCTCTGCCTGCCACTCTGCCTGGTTGTGCATGCTCTCTGACAAATAAATAAATAAAATATTTTAAAAAATAAAAATAAAAGAGAAGAGAAGGGCATAGTCCAAACTCATTTCATGAAGGCAGCAGTACTCTGCTACCAAAACAAGACAAGGATTCTACAAGAAAAGGAAAAGCCAATATCCTTCATGAACAGAGATGCAAAAATCCCCAATAAATTATTGGCAACATCAATTCAAGAATCCATCCAGAGAATCACACAACATAATCCAGTGGGATTTATTCCAGGGATGCAAGGATGATTCAACATCTACACATTCACCAGTAGCACACACCACCTTAACAAAATAAAATATAAAGATCCTAGGATTTTACAATAGATGCAGAAAGAACACCTGACAAGATTCAATATGCATTTATGATAAACACTCTAAACCATCTGGGTACTGAGGGAACATACCTCAACCAAACAAAGGCCCTATATGAAAAGCCCACAGCTGACATTATACTCGAGGGTGAAATGCTGAAAACTTTCCCACTACCAGCAAGAACAAGAGTAAGATGGCCACACTTATCACTTTCACTCATCATCATATTGAAAGCCCTCGCCAAACCATTTAGGCAAAACAAAACAAAACAAAACAAAAAAAGATATGAAATCTAAAGAGGAAAAGAAAATCATCACTCTTTGCAGATGACATGATACTATATGTAGAAATCCCTAAAGAGTCCACAAAAAAATTTTTATTAACAAATAAATTTGAATAAATTAGAATAAACAAATTCAGTAAAGCTGAGGATACAAAGTCAATATACAGAGACCTGTTGCATTTCTTTTTTTTTTTTTAAGAACATATTATTTGACAGAGAGAGAATAAACAGAGGGAGCAGCAGAGTGTCAGGGAAAAGCATGCTCCCTGTTGAGCAGGGAGCCTAATGCCAGACTCATTCCCAGATCCCCAAGATCATGACCTGACCTGAAGGCAGACACTTAACTGAGTGAGCCACCCAAGTGCCCCAACTTGTATTTCCATATACTGACACCCAATTTTTGCAATGAGAAATTAAGAAAGCAATGCCATTGACAATAGCATCAAGCAATAAAAATCTAGGAATACAAGTAACCAAGAATGCGAAAGACGTGGTGGACACATGGTGAACACTGAACACATGGTGGAAAAGGAAGGAAAAATATGTGCATGTTGGTGGGTGAATGTATGTGCTAAAGATTTGGAAGATGACAAAAATAAACGGAAGCATACACCATGCTCATTAACTGGAAGACTTAATAATGTTAACATGTCCACTGAACCCAAAGCAATCTACACTTGGGATGAAATTCCTATCTGACTTCCAATGGCATTATTCAAAGAAATAAAAGACAGTCCTAAAATCCATATGGAATCACAAAAGACCCCAATACGCAAAACAAAAAGAAGAAAGAAGAAGAGAGAGAGAGTCCAAGATGGTGGAGGAGTAGGACACCTTTTGGCACAAGGTATTTAGCTAGATAGCTATCAAACCATTCTGAACACCTGCAAATTCAAACAGAGATCCAATAAAAGAATAGCTGCAACTCTACAAACAGAAAAGCAATGACTTTCCACAAGCTAAGAGGTGCATAAAAATGAGTCCAAGCTGATAGGTGGGAAGATAAGTCCTGGGGGAGAGGAGCCCCTGTCAGCTGACTACCACCAGGTGCTAAGGGCAGAACACAAATTCAGAAGATTTAGAAGTCTGCTCTTGTGAGGGATGTCACTCTGGTGGCTGGGCAGGGGGTGGAACACTCAATGGGACAGTGTTCTCTCGGGCTCCTTGGGGTCCCAGGAAGACCAGGCACTTCAGGGCAGCAGAGCTCCCAGGTATCAGAGAAGGGAAGCCGGCTGCAAAGTGTGAGCCCAGGAGTGGTCTCTAAGCTGGAGTTTTCCATAAACTGTGATCCATGGCAGTCTGGCCACTGCTCTTTGAGAAGGGGCCCAAGAAGTGGCATACCTGGAGAGAGCCCCCTTCCTCCCCCAGGAGGAGTGGCATCTGAGCATGCTGCAGGAGGCTGCTTGGTTGGTAGACGCAAACAGGGTGGTGTGCCAGAGACAGAAATGCTTGGTCACAGTCCAGTGAGCACAGAGTGCAGAAAGAGACCAGGGAGACACGAAGAATTGACTGCTTTTCCGTGAGGTCGCACTGAGGAGTGGGGCCCAAGCTCTCAGCTCTGGGGCCAGAGACTGGGAGGCTGCCATGTTCACTCTCATCCCAAAAAATTGGGATCATTCCCTGCATATTTGCAGACCACAATGCTTTGAAAATTGAACTCAATCACAAGAGAAAAGGTGGAAAGAACTCAAATACATGGAGGATAGACAGCATCCTACTAAAGAATGTATGGGTCAACCAGTCAATTCAAGATGAATTTTAAAAATTTATGGAAACACAAGAGAATGAAAACACAAGTGTTCAATATCTTTGGGATGCACTAAAGGTGGTCCTAAGAGGGAAGTATAGAGCACTACAAGTCTTTCTCAAGAACCAAGAAAGGTCCAAATACACAACCTGACCCTACATCTAAATGCGCTGGAGAAAGAGTAGGATAGAAAGCCTAAACCAAGAAGGAGAAGAGAAATAATAAAGATGAGAACAGAAATCAATGAAGGAGAAACCAAAAGAATAGTAGAACAAATCAACAAAACTATGAGCTGCTACTTTGAAAGAATTAATAAGATTGATACACCCCTGACCAGACTTCTCAAAAAGAAAACAGAAAGGACCCAAATCAATAAAATCATGACTCAAGAAGGAGAGATCACACCCAACACCGAAGAAATATAAACAAAAATAAGAACAGAGGATGGCAACTCTATGTCAACAAATCAGACGGTCTCGAAGAAATGGATGCATTCCCAGAAACATAAAAATGACCAAAACTGAACGGGGAAGAAAAAGAAACCTAAAGAGACCATTAATCAGCAAGGAAATTGAATCAGTCATCAAAAATCCCCCAGGAAAGAAGAGCCCAGCACCAGATGGCTTCCCAGGGGAATTCTACCAAACATTTAAAGACCATTTAATACCTCTTCTTCTGAAACTTTTCCAAAAAACAGAACTGGAAGGAAAACTTCCACAACTTTTTGATGAGGCCAGCATTACCTTGCTCCCAAAACCAGACAAAGACCCCACCCAAAAGGAGAAATACCACCATCCCTGATGTATATGGATGCAAAAATTCTCACCACCATACTAGCCAATAGGATCCAACACCCCATTAAAAGGATGATTCACCACAACCAAATAGAATTTATGCCTGGGCTGCAAGGGCGGTTGGACAACCACAAATCAATCCATGGATTCCACTACCTTAATAGAAGAAAGAACAGGAACCATAGCAGCCTCTCAATAGATGCAGAAAAAGCATTTGACAAATTAATGCATCCCTTCTTGATCAAAACTCTTCCCTGTGGAGGGATAGAGGGTACACACCTCCATACCATAAAGGCCATCTATGGGAAACCCTCAGTGAGTATCATTCCCAATGGGGAAAAACTGAAAGCTTTTCCCCTCAGATCAGGAACATGACAGGGATGCCCATTTGCATCATTATTGTTCAGCATAGTACATAATTTCTAGTTTCAACTATCAAACCATAAAAAGAAATAAAAGGCATCCAAATCAGCAAAGTAGAAGTAAAACTCTCACTTTTTGCAGACAATAGGATACTTTCTTTAGAAACCCAAAAGACCCCACCCCAAAATTGATAGAACTCATTCAGGAATTCCGTAAAGTGGCAAGATATAAAATCAATGCACAGAAATCACTTGCATTTGTCTACAGCAACAATGTGACAGGAGAAACGGAAATTAAGGAGTCCATCCCATGTAAAATTGCTCCCTAAACCATATGATACTTAGGAATCCACCTAACCAAAGAGGCAAAGGATCTGCACACAGAAAACTATTCCATTCTCATGAATGAAATGGAGGAACACACAAAGAAATGGAAAAATATTCCATGCTCATGGATTGGAAGAACAAATATTGTGAAAATTTCTATGTTACCTAGAACAACCTATAGGTTCAATGCAATTCCTACCAAAATACCACCCACATCTTTCACAGAACTGGAATAAATAATCCCCAAATTTGTGTGGAAGCAGAAAAGACCCTGAATAGCCAAAGGGATGTTGACAAAGAATAACCAAAGCTGGTGGCAGCCCAATTGCAGACTTCAAGCTCTATTACTAAGCTTTAATATCAAGACAGTGTGGAACTGGCATAAAAACAGACACACAGATCAATAGAACAGAATAAAGAACCAGAAATAGACCCTCAGCTCTAGGGTCAACTAATCTTCCTCAAAGTAGAAAAGAATATCCAATGGGAGAAAAAAAGTGTCTTCAATAGATGGTTCTTGGAATACCACCAGACAACCATATGCAGAATAATGAAACTGAAACATTTCCTTATACCATATGCAAAAAATAGACTCCAAATAGGTGAACGACCTCAAAGTAAGACAGGAAATAGAACAGAGGTAGCAACATCTTTGACCTCAGCCATAGCAACTTCCTGCTAGACACGTCTCCAAAGGTGAGGAAAACAAGAGCAAAAGTGAACTGTTGGGACTTCATCAAGATAGAAAGCTTCTGCACAGCAAAGGAAACCATCAACAAAACCAAATGACAACAAACGGAATGAGAGAAGATATTTTCAAATGACATATCAGATAAAGGGCTAGTATCCAAAATCTAGAGAGAACTTACCAAACAACACACCCACAGAATAAATAATCCAATCAAGACATAGGCCAAAGACATGAACAGACATTTCTCCAGGGAAGACATCCAAATGGTTAACAGACACATAAAAAACTGCTCACATCCCTCGACATTAGGAAAATACAAATCAAATCCATAATGAGATACGACCTCACACTAGTCAGAATGGCTAAAATGAACAAGTTGGGAAATGACAGGTTTTGGCAAGGATGTGGAGAAAGGGGAACCCTTTCATACTGTTGGTGGGAATGCAAGCTGTAAAGCCACCCTGGAAAACAGTGTGGAGTTTCCTCAAGAAGTTGAAAATAGAGCTACCCTCCAACCCTGCAACTGCGCTACTGGGTATTTACCCCAAAGATACAAATGGAGTGATCTGAAGGGGGACCCGCACCCCAATGTCTATAACAACGATGCCTACAAGAGCCAAAGTATGCAAACAGTCCAGATGTCCATCAACAGATGAATGGACAGGACAATTAATTGAATATGATGCAGTCATCAAAAAATGAAATCATGCCATTTGCAATGACATGGATAGAAGGTATTACACTAAGAGTATTACACTAAGCGAAAAAATCAATCAGGGAAAGATAATGATAAATATCATTATCACCATCATTATCATTATCTTTCCCTGGTTGATTTATTTCATCAATTATATGTGGAATTTAAGAAATAAGACAGAGAATCATAAGGGAAGAGAGGAAAAAGGGAAGCAAGATGAAACCAGAGAGGGAGACAAAACACAAGAGACACTTAAACTCAGGAAACAGACTGAGGGTTCCTGAAGGGGAGGAGGGTGGGGGAATGGGGCAACTGGTGATGGGATGGGGAGGGTATGTGCTGTGGTGAGCATTGTGTGTTTTGTAAATCGGAAGGATCACAAACCTGTGCCCTTGAAACAAATGACACAGTATATGATCATAATAAAGAAGTGAAAGAAAAGCATTTAGAATACAAATGTATACTAAATAAAGATAAATAAATAATCTCACTGATAGAAAGCAAGCAAACAAGCAACTAAATGACCTGGAGTCACCACGCTCCAATTTTAAGCTAGATAACAGAGCTGTTGTCATCAAAACAATATGGTACTGCCATAAAAACAGACACATGGGTCAATGGAACACAATAGAAAGATCGGGAACATAATCATAGTACTTTTGGCAAAGTTAATTCTTTCGTATATTAAAGGTATATTTAAACTTAGCTTTGATAGAACTATTGACTCTGAATGGGAATTAATAATATTTGTGTCCTGTTCCAAAGTTTGTTTCTAATAAATGCATTTTTTAAAACATGTTGTTTTATATACATATATATTATAAAATAAGGATGATTTAGAATCCACACTTTTAGGAAAAATTAAATTCACTTTCATAAATCTACCACAGAAAAGGAGACATAGATATTTATCATCACGACTGAGAAGATCACAACAGAAGACAATCAGACACAATCTGGTTTCTGATGGAAAAATAGAATACTACTTAAGTAGTTCTCCCCAAATATTCAACCTGTAGAAAGCTACAGATCTAGCTACTCATTTACAAAAACACAGATCTCAGAGAAAAGTCCTAACAAAGAGTATGAAGACATTGCCAATGAAGTCCACACTGTATATATATTCCAACAGGAAAAATATTTTCCCAGCAAATACACTGTAAGACCAGAAAGAAGGAAACAAAGAAAGAAGGAAACAAGGAAAGGAAGGAAAGGAAGGAAGGAAAGAAAAGAAAAGAGAAAAGAGAAAAGGAAAGGAAAGACCTCAGAAGCTAACCCACACATGTTTAGGCTTAACTTATGACACAGCAGCAGAAAATATAAAATGGGGAAAGGGCTGTCTCTTCAGTGAACAGTACTGGGAAAACCGGACACTAAATGCAGAGAATGTGACTGGATCACTTTCTTACACCACACATACAAATCATGACTGGATGAATGACTTGAACATAAGAACAGAATCTGTGAACCAGGTAGTCAGTTTCTCGATATTGGTTTGGGTGAAGAGTCTCTTACATTAGACACCAAAGGCAAAGGCAATTAAAGCAAACATAAACTAGTGGAAGGACATCAAACTGAAATTTCTGCATGACCAAGGAAACCATCAAACCCTTAAAAGCCAACCTCCCCAATGAGAAAAAATATCTCCACATCACATGCATGAGAAGAGGCTAATATCCAAAATGCACAATACACGTCTTCAAAGCCAAACGAAAAATGAATAAAAACTGGGGAGAATAGGTGAACAGATACTTTCCAAAGATGGCCAACAGACAAAGAAAAAGTTGTTCAACATCACTAGTTGTTGTCAGGGAAACAGAAGTCAAAACCACCATCAGCTATCACCTCACAACTGTGGGAATGGCAATCATCCCAGAGACAGATACCCAGTTTGGTCAAGAGTGTGTACACAAGGGGACCCTGTGCACTGCCAGTGAGAATGGAAATGGGTGCAGCCTCTGTGACAAATGCTGTGGAGGTTCCGGAAAAAAAGAATACAACTATTGCATGAGCCGGTAATTGCTCTACTGAGTATTTCCTTGGAGAACACAAAAATACTCCTTCCAAAAAAGAGAGGCACTCTTGTGACCACAGTAGCATTATTCACAATAACCAGACATGGAAACATCAACCTTGGGAGGCCTTATGCTAAGTCACTCAGACACAGAAAGACAAACACCAGAGGCTCTCATGGACATTCCACATAGAATCCTAAGAGTACTGAATACTTACATACCGAGAATAGATTGGTGGCTGTCAGATTTGGTGAAGTGGGGAAACAGATGAAGGTGATCAAAGGTGTCATGTTTGAGTGATAAAATCCACAAGTCTTGGAATGTTCTGTGCAGCATAGAGACAAAAGCTAACCCTGCAGGATGGGGTGCAGGCTCCCCCACTATTTGAAAGTACAGTGTTCCTAGGAAACCTTCCAAAGAAGAAATGGTGTAAATGGAAAAAGGAATGACCATTCAGTTCGACAGAAAAGTGAGTGAGCATGCTCAGACATCAAAAGTTCCTTCTCGGGACGCCTGGGTGGCTCAGTTGGTTAAGCGGCTGCCTTCGGCTCAGGTCATGATCCCAGCGTCCTGGGATCGAGTCCCACATCGGGCTCCTTGCTCGGCGGGGAGCCTGCTTCTCCCTCTGCCTCTGCCTGCCTCTCTGTCTGCCTGTGCTTGCTCACTCTCTCTCCCTCTGTCTCTGACAAATAAATAAATAAAATCTTTAAAAAAAAATTAAAAAAAAAAAGTTCCTTCTCTTTGGCTCTTCTTAGGCCTCAGGACACAACATCCTCACGGATGCCCAAAATAAATGGAGATAAAGCACAGCAAATACTCACAGACACAATTGAAAGTGCCAGTAACTGGATGCGGAGAGCAGTGCCCAGGAAGGAGCTGGTTGGGGTGCTGCTGTCTCTGTGGTGGTTCCCCACAAAACAGACGCTGAACGTGATGCCCACTTTCTGACTCTTCATAAGAGGGAAATCCTCTTCAGGTTTCTTCTTGCTACTGGAGCTGGGTAAAAATGTAGGTCTTTCCAAAAAGCCAAGTGTCTTACCATGAACTTTGAGAAAAGTGGGGGAGACTTGTATTTGAAGTCGCTAAGGAGGTAGATGTTGAAAGTACACCCAGACACAAACAACAGCAGGTCCACTCTGAAAGGCACCTTCCTCAACAGGTGGAACACGGACTACCTCCCCCCAGAAACCTCCTCCTTCACCTCACTCAGGAAAACCCACAAGAGGTGGGAGTTACCTCAATTCCTCCTTTCTCCCATTCCCAATATCAAACCCATAGGCAAACCCTCTGAGCTCCATCTTCAATAAGCACCCAGAATAGCACTAACCCCTCCCAGCTGCCTGTCTGGTCCACACTGGATCCCATCTCTTACCTGAGTTCCTGGAAAATCTTCGTCATTGACCTCCCTTGCCCATCCTCAACACTGTGTCATCTGTTCTCAACACTGTAGCCAGGATGACCCAATGAAACAGGGCCCCATGGGGTCACAGCCCTGCAACGGCTTTCTGTCACCCTACTGTCACCTCCCTGAGGTCATATCCTAAGCTGTCTCCTGTGGCCATGGGTCTTGTGGCTGCTCCTGGACATACCTATCATGGGTTCCTGCCCCAGGGCCTTTGCATATGCTTTCCCTTCCATTTAGAAGACTCTTCATTGATATCACTCACCTTTCTTCAAACTTGACTCAAGCATCACCTTCCTAGTGAAGATCCACCAGCCCCCTACATGAAGAGCAAGCACCACTGCCACCTCCCCTTCAGCACCGCACCCCTGTCTCCTACTTTCTATTTCCAGACCAGTTATCACAGTCACCAGGCCATCTTGACAAGGGGAAAACGGAGGCCTACTCAGATGGTTTCAACACTGATTCCCTCTGATTTCCTAGTCCAGAGCCCTGGGGGAAAAGGTGACCAGAGGTCTTGCAAACCAAAATGCCTGGAACAATGGGTCCCCCTCTAGCACCCTGAAGACCATCAGGAAAATGAGCCATAAGAGGAATCCGCTTGCACGTGAAACCGGAAACCAGACACCTTCCTTGATTCCAGGTGAGCACACACACTTCCTCCCTTTGCCTGATGTGCTCATCTGAGAAAGCTGAGCAGAGAAGCATCCGGGGTCCAAATCTCCCTCTGACCAAGGTCCTGGGAAACAGACATCTCTCCTCCCTGCACCAGCCACGGGTGACTGACGTCTGGCATCCACCTGTGCTGGGGCAGAATGGTGCGCCTGTCCCTCTTTCCTGGGACGTCATCACAAAGCAGCTTTGCTGCCTTGTTTTCAGGAAGGAGCCTGCAGCACTAGCAGCAGCACCAGCAATAGCAAGCCTCCCAGGTTTGGTCTCAGTCTCACACGGGAGGCCCCATATGGAACTAGAGCTTCAAGGAGACTGATGTGCCCTGTGGCCTTGGAACCTAAGGCAGGGGTTGCTATTTCAGTATGGAACTGAAATGAAATGAAAACTGGCCTCTTCTGCACAGCACAGGAAAGTGGAGAATTTCTCAGGGGTGTGGCTCTGGAAAAAGTGCCTCTGCCAGCTGAATTCATAGATGCCAGGAGAAGACAACTGTGGTGGCTTGTCTGAGGAAGCAAGGGGCTCACTAGGCAAGAATCCAGAATGCTGCCTGTGGGCTGCTTCCCACCAAGACCCCTGCTGAGACAAGGGCTGGAGAACCCAACAGGAAGCAAGTTTCCTATCACATCTGCAGCAGGAGGGCTGGTTGGGGAGCAGAGCCCTGTCCCTGGAGCAAGCTGACCCATGCATCAAGAACGAAGGCCCTCTGCCGTGGCTCACAATCTCCCAGCTATGATCTGACTCCCCTGTCAGGCTCACACCTGCTGACACGGTGACTCCTAAGACCCAGAGACTGCTCTCTTCCCCAGCTCAATGCTGCTCACAGAGAAGCCAACTCCAGTCTCAGAAATGTGTGCAGCGTTAGCTCTAGAATTCCCTGGGTTTGTCTACACTGGCCCACCCAGGTGTCCCTTCCAGATCATTCATCCAGTGCCCTAGGGTTTTGAGCCACCTTCAAGATGTCCTTCAAAAGGCAGGAATGAGTCCATATAGACAGACCAGCCAAGTGAATCTGTGTGTGGGAAACTCGGACCACATCCTCCCTGAACAGCAACACTTCCAAGTCCAAGCTTCAAACCCTCACTCATGGGGCACGGAGCACCATGTCAGCGTGAACACTGCTCTTTCAGATCTCTTGTCTCCCATTTCTTCAAATCAGACACCAAGCTCCAGTCACCGCTCTATTTTCCCTTCAGAGAAGTAAGGGAAAGAATGGAATAAAGCACTCCGTTGGCACAGCACACTTCTATCCAAATAGAATTCCGTGTTCTTTCTCATCCGGGCAGCCATACTCTGCCCATACTAATGAGAGGTGCCGCAAGTTCAGTCCTCATATATATAGATGACCTTGTGTTTTTCCTTTTGATATTTGGATCTTGAAGTCAATGTCTATATTGCTTGCTTAAAATAACAAGAATAAGAATGACATGGTCACGGAAAGGTCTGGATCTCCATAACCAGACAACACAGCTCTGGTACAATGAGAATGAAGACACAACCTCTTCCCAGGAGGCAACGCCCACACCCTCAGGGATCCTGACATGCCTCATGGGTGATAAGCTCCTTTGCTCCATGGAGTAGTCCCAGTGCAAAGATGCAGGCACCCTCCAGGGCTCATTCTGTTTTCTTTATCAATTTCCAAGTTCAAGGCACAAGGGACTCACTGGTCAGGTTTCAGAGCCCAGGATGGGCCACCAGGTGAGCAGCCACCACCACCCCAGGGAGGGGAGATTTTCTCAGGGAAGACAAGGAGTCCCTCCATGAGCTACTCAACAACCTACACTCCATCTCCATTTATCCACTTCACAAAGGCCACTGTGCCCTGTTAGAGCCCCGCACCTGTGCTTTACTACAAAAAAATATTTTCTAATATTGGAATGTGGTTCACGGAAGAGAAAAGCATGAACACCCACAAAGAATTCTTTAAACATTTCAGATTTATTTCCCATTGTTTAACTAAAACAGGAAATAAAAATGCACAGATCACCCCTTCCACTGGCATGTACAAGTCACGACATTGACTTAAAGGAGAGAAGGAAATCCAAGAGGAACAGATGTTCTGATGACCCATCCTTTCATCATCGAGGTTGTGAAACTCCACACACACTCAAAGAAAGAAGCCCAAACCAGCGTCTCAGCCTGGCAATGCAAAGCAGTCTGAACTGGAGGGACAGGGACAGAGGAAGAGCTCGTGTGTGTTGGCTGAAGCTGGTGGCACACAAGAAGGGGCCCTGCCAGCTCTCCACCCAAGCCTCCCTTGTCCTCAGCCAGGAACCTGCTCACAGCCCTGACCTGTCACAACTGTCACACAGGGGACACAGGGCCACCCCTGGAGCCAGCCCTGCCCAAACCCTTCAGTAGATCGCACTCTGTTCTCCTCCAGGACCCCTGGCAGCTCTACCCAGACCTGAAACCTCCCTCTCTGCTGCAAAGCTCTTTTCAAAATGACACTGGCCCAAGGCTTTCATAAATGTGTTGTATTTCTCTCCACTTACCTTCCTACCTGGGCAAACTGACAGTCATGTATCATGCAACATGAACGTGCTCAGAGATCTGAGTCTTTCACTGCAGGCTTCTGAGAACTCCTTGTGCAGTAAATACCATAACCTATGATGGGGGCTATGAAACTATTATTTACAGAATAATACAGCCCAAATCACCTCATTGTTAGTTGCTCTTCATTAGGTCGAAATTTTCTGTGTAAAAAGCCTTCCCATAGATATCATCTTCCAGCAATTGCATGAGGAGAAACAAACTTTGTGGGATAAGCTGACTCGCCCAGCGTCAGGCAAGCAGTTCCAGAATTCACCCCAGGGCTCCTGGAGTCTGCCAAGCCCCTTGACGTCACCAGCGTGGCCTCTATCCAGGAGAATTTCCAGAGACTCTCCTTCTGACTCCACCACCAAAGAAACTACAGAGAAATACAGCACGTTGAAATATCTAGATGATACATTGAGTCAAACTAGAAAGTCAAGCTTTACTTTTAAATGGTAAAAGCCTACTTTGAATCATTTTGAATTTTCCCTCTACCTTAATTGGAACTCTTGCGATGAAAACACTAATCAGTTATGAAACATCGCCTTTGACAAATGACAAGACATCATCCATGTCTCTATCTGGCCGCAAAAAGCCACCTAACTCTAGATGGTGGCCATTCGACCATACCCCAGGCCCAAGGGAATAAACGCTGTTAGATGAAGGATCCAATTACATGCTAAAAACACACTAGATCTCAACCTCCTTCTCTGATACAAGTGACTCCCTAGGAAACAGATGTGCAGATGACATTTTATAAACAGTACATGAACAGCGAAAATGGTATTTCCTGCAATGTCCTGCCTGCAGGGAAACTAAGTAACTCTTGCACCAAAGCCAGAGTGTGGACTTGAGTTTTACTTCGTGGCTCAGCCAGAGAAAAGAGAAAAGCCTAGGGGGACTTGGTTCAAAAGAAGTTTTACCTCCAGTCCTGACACGCAAGTGACATTGTGCCCAATGTACCTGCTGCTTTCTCGGAACGCTGACGTCCTGTGACGAGCTGCGAGACTGACTCAAGACGCCGTTGTTCAAAGCTCCAGGTCTCGGTGGAGCCAGATCAGAGAAGTGTTGTCAGGTGGGGATGAGGAGGCACCTCTGGCCTAAGGCCAGCACACCTGCTTCTGGTCCTGGGAGAAGGGAAAACACATACTTGTTTCTTTTCTTTTCTCTTCTTTTTCTTTTCTTTTCTTTTTGGAAACACGTACTTGTTTCTTAGGTAGTAATTATCAACATTCTAAAGTAGACCAATGACTTTGTCTTTTTTGGAAAAGTGAAATTATCCTTCCAAATGAACACCTAGGCTCACCTGCTCCTCATGCAACTTGAGTGGAGTCTGGTTTCCTCCAGCTTCCAGGCCCGCACCTGGAGGACGATCCTGCAGGATCCTGACAGCCCATTACCACCATCCCTGGGGAACACGGAGCACAATACTGAAGCTGGGGGATGGCTCTGGGGCTTCTTAGAACCACGCCTGTGCCGGGGGGGGGTGGTGGTGCAGGAACCTGGAGGACCCTCATGCACAACCCTGACAGCCCATTCATTACCAACAACCCCGCAGACAAGGTGCAAAATGCTGAAGCTGGGGAACTGTTCTGGGGCTTCTACCGCCATTTTGTGGGGGGTGTGGAACAGCGGACAAACTGCTGAACTCGGGGTGCTGCTCAAGGTCCATTACCTGCATTGTGCCAGGGGACAGGAGGCACCCCAATGAAGTTGGGGATTGGCTGCTGTCATTACATGCACTCGTCCTGGGGAACATGGGAAACCCTGAAATGTCCACAACCCATCCCACAAAAGCCTGGGTAAGCAGGCGCCCTGGAATTCAGGGGTGTGGGGGATAGGTGCAGTTGATGGACATCGGGCAGAAGAGCTTTCAAGGGAAAAAGAAAACCCATCTGAGTCCCCACAATGAAATCACTTCATGTGCCCTTCGAGGACCCTACCCCAGGGACCCCCACACCAGCATACAGCCAGCGCTCACCCAGCCAGGACCCCGGCCCAGGATCTCTCCCATGGACCCTTTGCCTGCCCTGCCTCTGCATCCTAAGGCAGCTCTAGGCCCACTCACAGATGACTTAGCTCCACCCCCACGTGCTGATCAGTGGAGGAGGGTGGTGCCCTGAGCCCACTGAATGAATGCCACACCTGCCTGTACCAGGGGTCCTGCCCTTAGGCCCACACCTCCCTGCTTTTGCACGGACTCCTGGAGGCGGTGACCCCTCCATCAAACACCTGGCTCCGTGGGGAAGCCATGGGCAGGTCGTGGCCAGGGCTCCCCTTCCCAGAGACATTAGCCCATTCTGGGGACCCCCCCTAGCTGCAGACCACCGTCAGAGCCCTGTCCCTTCCCTTCCTGCACCAGTCCTGCCTGTGGAGCTGTTCCAGCTCTGGGCTAGGTCAGCTGCTCTCAGACCTTCCTAGGCTTGGGCTTTAGGAAATGCAATGGTTGGGGTGTCTGGGTGGCTTAGTCCTTAAGCATCTGTCTTCAGCTCAGGTCACGATCCCAGGGTACTGGAATCAAGCCCAGCATCTGGCTCCCTGCTCAGCAGGATGCCTGCTTCTCCTTCTCACACTCCCCCTGCCTGTGTTCCCTCTCTCACTGTGTCTCTCTCTGTCAAATAATACATAAAATCTTAGGGGGCAGGGGAAGGAAATGCAATGGTTTCCCACATTTCCAAGGCCATTTTAAGACCCAATAAGTAATGCTCTAAGCGGGAGGAGCTTCTCCTTCTGGTCTCACCCATAGAGTTGATAGTGCTTCTCAGACCTCCCGAGCATCCTAGGATGAGCCCACTTGTGCTGGAAAATATGCACGTAGGTATGCTTGGTTCTGCAGGGAAGCTCCAGGATGAACAAGAACAACCGTCCTCCTGTGCTGTTGGAGGAGTGAACCAGGAACATGGAATCTTCACTTAAAAAGAAAACATATTGTTATTGTGGACACTAAAGGAGAAAACCCTTTTAAACATTTTAGCGAGAAAGGAAGAGAGTTTTACTCAAACCCAAGTCAAGACAGCTGTCTGGGAGACACAATCTTCACAAGGAACGGAGTGCTCGGTGGAAGGCACATTTGGGGCAGGTTTCTATATTCTTTTTGCATTGTTTTTAATACAGAGTTACACATCATCATGAGGAAGAAAATTCCAGAAAGTTACAGACTTTTTCTTATGTTTTCAGTATGTGCAAGTCAGTATGACTTTAATCTAATGGGAGCAGGAGAGGTTCTTTTGTTTTTCTTATCTTTATGTTTGCAATGATATTTTTTGTTTTTATTTTTCTTCTCAAAGCAGATGTACAACATGTGCTTGAGGCAGAAATAGGGCCCATGCTCTGAGGTTTTGCCCAGTCATTTTGAGCTTGGTAAAATGTTAAAGGATAGCTTCCCTGAGAGCCCAGGATCCTGGCCCACAGATGGTAAAAGACAAAAATTTCCATTATCATTCTAATTACTACTAAAGAGAGGAACTTGAGACAAAAGCACCTTTAACAATCCTACTAAGAAATCAAAATGATGCCTACAGATGGTTACCAGTTCCGTGGTCAACACAGGTAACAAAGGTATTCACAGAAGCTGGGCTCCTCCCTTTCTCCGGCCGAAATCTCTGAAGCACACAGATAATTTAAAGTCAGAATTTTAGAACCTCCCAACATCTTAGAGATGTCTGGTACCATCCCTTGGACTACAGAATACAACAGAGTAGCTCATCGTCTCAACACTAATTTAAACATGAAGTCCCCCTAAAGCTTGAATACACTGTCTTGGTTCTTTCCCTGCAGATTTTGACGAATGTATGTCATAGTCATACCATATAAACACCACGATGTTTGCAATGTAAGTCATCGTGGGTAAGGGAATATATTAGTAATGTTTATAAACATTGTCTCACCTTGTAGAAGAGACTGAGCTGAGTGTTTTAAAATACTATTTTAGACCTGTCTTACAGCACACTCTGAATATAACAGAGCCTGAATCCATTTTTTAAAAATAGTTCTTTCGGTAACTTTAATACCAGAAAAATATTATAGTGTCTCTATTCGTAGGATCTTTGAGTATCTTACTCAGAGGTCCTCCGTGCTTAATGATCATGATGGGCAGAGGTAAAAAGGCCAGCTGAACTCATTCCAGTTGACCACACAACAAGAAAATCCTGAGACTTGAGATGTTTCCAGATCAAGAAAACCATAGATAACAGGGAAATAGTACCATGTACGGAATAACAAGGGATCTGGAGTGAGTTTGGGGATCCCACTTAGGTTTCTGACACTAAAATCCTCTGTGACTTGAATTATCTCTGGGCCCCTGTCTAACCATCGAGAAAATGTGACTGATAATACCTGCATCAAAGTCTGAACATTTAAGAGGGAGAATTCCACAAAGAGCCAGTGTGGTGGCTCTCAAGAGCAGGTGCTCAGGAAGCCATGATTACTATTTGGGTCTATTTCTTTTCCAGAAGAAAGACCACATGTTGAATCGGTATTTCCAATAGATGGCTCCCAAGATGATTAAGGAACGTCCAGAACCTTCTATTTTGTCATATGTCACTCAGAAAACACGCTGTTGGACTAGTGAGGACAATACAATAGCACTGTTGTCACTAGGGGTATGCAACTTCCCCTTTCCATATGGGTATGTTGTCCCCCTTAGCTCAGGGCCACCAGAAAGGGCAGCCTGGGTGGGGGCACCATCATCACTAGGAGTGGGAAGCTTCCCATTTCCAGATAACCATATTGTCCCCCTTAGCTCAGGGCCACCAGAAAGGGCAGCTCTGGGGGAACCACAGGTCAAGGCTGCCAGGTGTGGCTGGGGCAGGCAGAACTCTGACGTAAGGCTCAACTCCTGTCTAGCTAATTACACTGTTCTTCACCGATAGAGTGCCATTGTCTGTGAGCTCTGATGTAGGAAAGGTTGAGGATTTCCCTTGTGATTCCCTCTCTGACCCTGAGGATATGTAACAAAGTTATATTTAATTTTCAAACATTGAGGGACTGCCTGGTTTTCTTTTCATTATGACTATGGCTCAATTCCCCTGTGTTCTAAGAATATAATCTAGTTAATTTCAGGCTTTAAAATGTGCAGAGGTGGGGCGCCTGTGTGGCTCAGTGGGTTAAAGCCTCTGCCTTTGGCTCAGGTCATGATTCCAGGGTCCTGGAATCGAGCCCCGCATCGGGCTCTCTGCTCAGCAGGGAGACTGCTTCCTCCTCTCTCTCTCTCTGCTTCTCTGCCTACTTGTGATCTCTGTCTCTCAAAATAAATAAATAAAATCTTTAAAAAAAAATAAAAAATAAAATGTGCAGAGTTGCTTCATGGCCCAACATTTTATCTACTTGGGTAAATATCCTAGGACCACTTGAAAATAATGTGTCACATTTGTTATCAATGTTTCATCTGCTTTTTCTATATATCCAGCATTACCTTGATCCCCAAACCAGGCAAAGACCCCATCAAAAAGGAGAATTGCAGGGACACCTGGGTGGCTCAGTGGGTTAAGTCACTGAATTCAGCTCTGGTTATGAACCCAGGGTCCTGGGATCGAGTTCTGCATCAGGCTCCTTGCTCGGCACGGAGCCTGCTTCTCTCTCCACCTCTGCCTTCCTCTCTGCATGCTTGTGTGCTCTCTCTCTTTCTCCTTCTCTCTGACAAATAAATAAATGCATTCTTAAAAAAAAAAAAAAAGGAGAATTGCAGACCAACATCCTTGATGAACATGGATGCCAAAATATTCGACAAGATCCTAGCCAATGGGATCTAACAGTATATTAAAAGGATTTCCCATCCCAACCAGTTGGAATTTATTCCTGGGATACAAGCATGGTTCAACATTCGCAAATGAATCAACATGATAGAGCACATTAATAAAAGAAAAGACAAGAACCAGAGGATCCTCTCGATTAATGCAGAAAAAGCATTTGACAAAATACAACACCATCTCCTGATTAAAACTCTTTGAAGTGTAGGAATAGAGGGGACATTCCTCAGTTTCATAAAAACCATCTACGAAAAGCCCACTGTAAATACAGTTCTCAATGGGGAAGAGCTGAGGGCTTTTTCCTTAAGATCAGGAATACAACAGGGATGCCCACTCTCACCATGATTGTTCAACAAAGGACTAGAAGTCCTAGCCTCAGCAGACTACAAAAAGAAAGAAAAGGCATTCAAACTGGCAAAGAAGTCAAACTCTCTCTTCACAGATGATATAATATTTTGTGTGGAAAACCCAAAAGACTCCACTCCCAAATTACTAGAACTCATACAGCAATTCAGTCATGTGGCAGGATGCAAATTAATGCACAGAAATCTGTTGGTTTTCTATACACTAACAATGTAACTATAGAAAGAGAAATTAGGGAATTGATTCCATTTACAGTAGCACCAAAAACTGTAAGATACCTTGGAATAAACCCAACCAAAAAGATAAAGGATCTCTACTCTAGAAACTACAGAACACTTATGAGAGAAATGGGGGAGGACACAAAAAGATGGAAAACCATTCCATGGTCATGGATTGGAAGAATAAACATGGTTAAAAGTCTATGCTGCCCAGAGCAATCTACACTTTCAACCCCATCCCTATTAAAATACCATTGGCATTTTTCATTGAGTTGGAACAAGCAATCCTAAAACTTGTATGGAACCAGAAAAGACCCCACAAAGCCAGGGACATGTTGAAAAAGAAAACCAAAGCCGGGTCCATCACAATGCCAGACTTCAAGCTATATTACAAAACTGTGACAGCAGTTTTTCACACAAAACAGCAGGTATTCACACAAAAACAGACACATAGATCAATGGAACAGAAAAGAGACCCCAGAAATGGTCAACTCATCTTTGACAAAGCAGGAATGAATATCCAATGGAAAAAAGGCAGTCTCTCCAATTAATGGTGCTGGGGAAATTGGACAGCCACATGCAGGAGATTGAAACTCAACCATTCTCTTACATCACACATAAAGATAAACTCCAAATGGATGAAAGACCTCAATGTGATAAAGGAATCCATCAAAATCCTAGAGGAGAACATAGGGAGTCACTTCTTTGACTTTAGCCACAGCAGCTTCTTCCTAGACACATCACCAAAGGCCAGGGCAACAAAAGCAAAAATGAACTACTGGGACTTCATCAAGATAAAACACTTCTGCACATCAAAGGAAACGGTCAACAAAACAAAGAGGCAACCCATGGAATGGGAGAAGATGTTTGGAAATGACATGTCATATAAATGGCTGGTATCCAAGATCTATAAAGAATTTCTCAAACTAAGCACCCAAAAGTCAAATAACCCAATCAAGAAATGGGCAGAAGACATGATCAGACATATCTCCAAAGACATGCAAATGGCTAACAGACACATGGCAAATGTTCAACATCACTAGCCATCAGGGAAATAACCTTACACCAGTTAGAATGGCCAAAATTAACAAGTCCAGAAGTGACAGATATTGGTGAGGATGGGGAGAAAGGGGAACCCTCCTACACTATTGGTGGGAAAGCAAGTTGGTGTACTGAAAAACAGTTTGGAGCTTCCTCAAGATGTTAAAAATAGAACTGCCCTACCTCCCAGCAATTTCACTACTGGGTACCCCAAAGATACAGACTTAGCGGAAAGAAGGGACACCTGCACCCCAGTGTTCATAGCAGCAATGTCCACAATAGCCAAACTGTGGAAGGAACCAAGATGACCTTCAACACATGAATGGATAAAGATGTGGTTCATATACACAAAGGAATATTCCTCAGCCATCAGGAAGGATGAATACCTACCATTTGTATTGATATGGGTGGAACTGGAGGGAATTATGTTGAATGAAAGAAGTCAGGCAGAGAAGGACAATTACCACGTGGTTTCACTCATATGTGAAATGTAAGGAATAGCGTGGAGGACCACAGGGGAAATGAGGGAAAACTGAATGGGAAGAAATTAGAGAGGGAGACAAACTATGAGAGACTCTGGACCCTGGGAGTCAAACTGAGGGATACAGAGGGGAGGCGGATGCGGTAACAGGGTGATAGGTATTAAGGAGGGCACGTGTTGTGATGAGAACTGGGTGTTAAACACAAATAATGAATCATTGAAGACTACATCAAAAACTAATGTATTGTATGATGGCTAACTGAACATAATAAAATTAATTAATGGATTAGTTAATTAATATGCTTTCTATATGAAAAACGTAATAATGGGAATAGAATTTCAGATTTGCATGATGAAATATTATCAAGATATATTTCACAGCAGTGTAAATATAGTTAACACTACCAGACTTTATACTGTTTAAAATGTTTAAAATGGCAAAATCAATGTTAGGATATTTTACAATTTTTTAAAAGTACATTGTGTATGATTCCATTTTTATAAAGATTTTACTAATTTATTTTACAGGAGAGACAGTGTGGCACGAAAGTGATGGGAGACGCAGGAGGGGGAAGAGAGAATCATCAGCCCACACTGCACTGAACACAGACCCTACATGGAGCTCTGTCGCACACCATGAGATCACTTCCTGAGCCAAAATCAAGAGTCAGCGGCTTAACCGACTGAGCCACCATCCATCTCCTTGGGCATTAATATTTGTGCATTTCCTCCTCTCTCCACCACCACTGTTCTGAACCCTCCTCAAAATGCATCTTGAAAAATTGTGCCAGAGTTTCCTGGGGGTGAGTCTGAGTATGCGCACTGCTAGGTGATGGGTGCCCCTGTGGCCTGGAATGGAAACTGCTCACTGTTCTCTCAGACAGGGGTGCCCATCACCCTTCTCTCCAAGGAACCCCCATGTCCTCAGGCACCTGAGGGCCACCCGGCCCAGGAATTCACCTTCTCTAGCAGATGACAGATGGAACTTCTTTCTCTGTCCAGGAGTATGAACCCTGATCCTGCGAAAGGAGAGCTCTCCCGGGCCTCTGGCCCAGCCAGGCAGCAGTGGCCATCGTGTATATGACAGAGCCAGAGCGGCTGGGGCTTGGAGGGAATGAATGCCTCAAACCAGCCTTGTGTGGGGCATGTGGGAGCAGCAGCCCCTGCTTCTTGGGGGGCAGTGATGTGTGCAGAAGGAGGGAGGCTGGGGTGGAGCCTTCTAAGCCACACCACAGTCCTGCCTTTGGTCCTGAAACTAGCAGGAAGGGAGCACTGAGGACAGAATCCAGGAAGATTCTCATCAGGAAAAGGGGCCCACTGGAGGGCACTGAAGCCACCAGCCCCTCTGGCTGCAGGCCATTTGCACAGGATCACTTCGGGTGCTTCCTTAGCACATTGTCCATGTTCATGTGTGGACAGTGATTAGCCCACTCAATGCTTGTGCGCTTCCAGAGATGGACTAGAACCCTTCCAGGGCCTGCTTGTGGGTCAGAGGACCCCCTCCCAGAGAAGCAGAGAATGTCCCTCTTCCTCTGGTGCTGGAGAAGGCAGCCACCATCCTGGGACAGGACCTGAGCCGGGCATGTGTTCTTTCTGAAGTCCCCTCATTCAGTGGGCATTGCTGTGCCTGAGAAAGGCGCTCTCAGCCCCAGAATCGGGATCCATGAGGGGCTATCTCCCATCCTGACCCAGGATCATGACCTGAAGCGATCCTGTCTTTGAGAGCACAGGTCTTCTTCAGGAGCCAGGGAGGGGCAGGCCCTGCAAGAGCTCTTCGTTTGAGGAGGAGTCACGGAGTGAGTGTGTGTCTCCTTGGCCCAGCAAAAAAATCAAAACCAAACCAAACCAAACCAAACAAACAAACAAAAAACCCAAAGCCCAATCTTTAGGTTCTAACAGAAGCAGAATTTCAGTGTCCTGTTTGGGGGCAGGCACATCCCCTCTTTAGGGCCTTGGGGGACCCCAAGGAAATTCTTCTTTGTTCTCGTGCGCTCAGAGGGAGCAGCTGGCCCCGTGTCCCGGGGTCCCCACCCTGCCCCACTGCTGATGAAGTGCCATGCACACAGGGATCTGGTGTCAGGAGTGCGGTCTCCCAGGGGCCTGGCGGGTGCATGGAAGAGCTGGGTGTCTTTTGAGGGGAGGGGTGCTCACTGGTAACACGGCTCACCATCCCCCACTGCACTCTGCAGTCCAGGCTCTGTGTGCAGTTTAGGTCAATCACCAGCACCCCACAGGCTCCTGCCCTGGGAGCGATCACTCAGCATCACTGCATTGCACAGAAGTGGAGAGCAAGGCCCAGAGATGGAAGGCAAATGGCTCCAGTGACAGGACTGGTCAGCAGAGGGGCTGGAAGGCCACACCTCTCGAGCCCCCGTGAACCCAGCCAGGGACTCCCTAAGCCCAGAGCGAACCCTCCCCTGCCTGCCTGGGGCAGGAGGGAGGACTGGCTGCAGACAAGGACTGGGCTGGGGGAGATGTGGGGCCTCATGGAGGGTGAAGGATGGGGCAGGGGCCGAGTCCTGGGGCCACTGCTTATGTCTAAAAGGGGCTGAAATCCCTGAGTGCCCATGGGGTCCGTCACTACATTAACAACACTCTCACACTCCGGCATCCTGGTGGTGGGCCCCTCCTCCCTGGTCTCCACCCCACACCTCTGACTCCAGCCAGGGCTCCAGCTAGGGACAGGCTGGATCTCTGTCCCAGGGTCCTACCAGGAAGATGAGGAAGAAGGAGGAGAAGAGAAGGGGAATGGGATCAACTGCTCTCCTCCCTGCCCTGAGTCAGCCTCCACTGTTGTCTCCAGGTCCTCTGGCCCAGCCCTGCACTAAGCTGGACCCTGGGAGGCAGTCTGCATTCCCGGCCAGCTGGGTGGGGGTGATTCAGTGATTTCTGTGTCCCCAGATGTCCAAACCACCTGGCCTTACACCCTGAGGCTTACATCCCAGGATGGGCATGGTTCCAGGATTAAGCTGACTTTGGGGCCACAGAGCCCTTGTTGCTGGTGAAGAAACACAGGGGACAGGTCAGGTGCGGAGCCATGGGTGTCATGCACATCTGCCACAGGTCTGGGTGATGGTATAGGTGCTGCGTGCAGGTCCTCTGTGCACACCTGGCCCTCTCAGAAGCAAGAGCTGTGTGACTGTGTGCCTGGTGCACCTGTCCTCCACCTACCCCAGGAAGAGTGACCAAGTTCAAGCATTTCCATGTTCGACCCTCAGGGGCAGTTGGGAACCTGGGGTCAGGAGAGGCAGTAACTGGCCCAGGATGATGGGGTACAGAGGCCAAGGAGGGGGGGGCTGTTCTCCAGTACTAGGCGAGCCCCAACCCTCCCATGATGTTCTCTTTGGGGATGAGAACCCCTCAGATCCTCAGGGACAGCTACCCAACCTGTTCCACGTGGGCACATGACCTTGGGCATCCCCAAACAAGTAGAGGCATGTGTGCCTGCACACACACATACACACACACACACACACACACACACCCCACTCTGACTGCCCAGCCCAGGGTCAGAAGAGGTGGATACCCTGGGGGAGCAAGGTGGGTGACAGGGGAAAAGAAGAAAGAGATCAGAGACAGCTGAGCAATGGGGCAGGGGCATCAGGACACCTGGCAAGAACCCAGATCCATAGCATGGGGTCAGAAGACAGGCCAGGCTGATGGTCAGAAGGTCCCCAAGGAGCCCAGGGGAGTGGCCAGGGCACTGGGAGAAGACAGGGTCTGGGGTCTGCTGTCCATCACCATCCTGAGCTACTGAAAGTAGGAAGAGATACCCCCCAAGTTCAGATGGGGCTACAGCACAAAAGGCTTCAGCTTACTATTCTGTCAATTGGGCTACAGAGATGGGGTGTCCCTAGGGTCCCACAGGCTTGTAGAAAAGTCTGTTGGCCTTGGATCTCCATCCCTTACTCACTGTGCTCCCAGTCCTGGGAAAATGCTTTGTACTCCCTCGAGGTCCTTCTGAGCAGAGGACAGCCTGGGGGGTTGGGGGGCTGAGGACCTGGGTTTGCAGAACGTGGCAGACCACTGGGCCACTGGTCTAGGGACCAAGGTCAGGATCCTCGTTGTTGCAACCTCAGGGTCCCCATTTGGAAGATGTTCCAGAGTCAGTGCTCTGGTCAGGGTGAGGAGGACTTAGGAGGGAACAAAGCACCAGGACAGGAGACGGAAATGGGGAGCAGGTAGGCCTCTGAGGTTTCTTATATCACTCCCAGAGCCTACAGATCCTGCTCCTGGGAGAGAAACAGAGAAACACAGATAAGACAGAGACAGAGAATGAACACAGAGAGGGAACCAGGAGAAGTCGCAGACTTTCTCCCATCAGGTTGGAAACAACATCCCATCATTGTGCTCCATTCTATTCCTTAGAGTGCAGTCACACAGGCCATCTGCCCTGTACGGGAGAGAATACCACAGGGATGTGTAACCATGATTTGGGAATGCCAGGAGCCACTGTGGGGACTTCCCAGCACATGGGCACAGATGAGGCCCTGGGACCTGGGCCCAAAACTATACCGTTCACTGCAACCTCCCACAGGGGCTGGGAGACAAGCAGGAGGAGGGTAACTTTGCCTGGACCCCAGAGCAGACCCAGGCCCCTGCTGAGCTGTGTTCTATGCCCCACCCAGCCTACAGCTCATCCTTGCATTGCCATTTGTGTGTCCCAGTCTCCTGTGATAGCAGGAACATATGTAGAGGTCCTAGCCCTGATGGCATCCCTAGAAGTAGAAGCCTGAAGACTCCACTGTGCCAGTGGGGAGCCTGGGGAGGCCCTGAGAGGCACAGAGTCTGTCCAAGCTCATAGTCCTGGGCATGAACAGGAGCCCAGTCTGAAGCCAGCTCTATGCCCTCACAGCAGGGGCACTGTCCTCACCCAGGCCTTGCAGAGGCTGTGCGTAGACTGTGTGGGTGTCACTGTATGGACAGGGTATGGGGTAGAGGGTGAGCATTGAGCAGCTGGGGGAGGGCAGCCCTCAGGGGGCTCTGTTGTGAGGATGAAGTCGGGTAAGTTGTCCCCAGGGGGCTCTGTTGTAAGGATGAAGTTGGGTAAGGCGTCCCCAGGAAGTGGTGACCTCACTTCCCTGACAACAGTGCCCAACAGAATTTGGAACCTGGGTAACCAGGCACCCACATTCCAGATACAACCCCCTGCCCAGCTCATTTCTTTGGAGATCCTCGAAAGAAGAACATGTTTGCGTGTTGCATCCCAAAGTCCGGAGGCTGCAGGCTGAGGAAAGCACACCCTGCAAACACTTTCCCTCGCTGGGGATGTCATATCAGGGCTTCCTGACATCTCTCGTCACTTGGCCGGAAGTACATAAAGGTGACATCATGAGGCCCAGAGCCAGCCCCCAGCCCCATATGCTCTGATCTGACTGTGCAACCTCAAGCCCCCTTCCTATGCATGTGTGTGTGTGTGCGTATGTATGTGTTTGTAAAGGAGGCTCACGTGGGATGCGCCCACCCCATTCAAGAGCAGGTTGACGAGGGGTCAGATGCCTGATGGGCAGGTCATGGGCACACCCCAGGTCAAGGCTGGCTGGGTAGGATGGGATGTGGGGGGCTGTGAGCTTCTCCCCGGGGTTTATCCTGTGTCCTGCAGGTATAGGTCCCTGTCCCAGGTGTGGGGCTGTGCATGCACAGGTCTGTGTCTGATCTGGGAGCAGCAGGGGGACTGGGCAGGAGGACAGTGAGGATGGCCAGGGAGGGCTGTGATGCATCCAGGCCGGCTACCTGTCCCTGTCTTTGCAGAACACCACGGACGATGAAACAGGAATGAGGCTGGTGGACACCAGCTCCATCTTCCTGACACAGGGAGTGACCCTAAGGGGCTCTCCAGGAGCAGGGACTGGGGACTGCCTGGGAAGGCCTCTGACACTGCCAGGCCACTGTCCCTGCTGATACCACACCGGACTGTGGTCCAGCACATGGAGGCCGAGCCCAAGTGTGAGAAGGCCGGGGCTGGGTGTATGTGGGCATATGTTGGTGTCTGGGGATGGGACGGTGCTAGGCCCCACAGGCAGGAGACCCCAGAGGCTGGTGTGGGGCCAGGAGCAAGGACTAGGCCCAGAGCACCCAGCGAGTGGACTGCAGTTGGGGCGATGTCCCAGTGAGGGTTCCTTCCTGGTTGTAGCTTCTCTGGGAGACCCTGGGCTGAGCTCTGTCTCTGCAAAGGCACGTAAGCATGTTCTTCGTTCCAGGATCTCCAATGAAAGGAGATGAGCAGGGGGCTCTCTCTGGAATGTGGGGGACTGGATACCTGGGTCTAGCTCTGAAGAGCCAGAGCCGGCCCCAGCTTCACCCGCAGGTCCAGAGGGGGTGATGTGCCTGGAGAGACATCAGCAGGAGACCAGGAGCCAGCAGGGAACCACGCACCTGCCCACAGAGAGCCCGACACTGTCCCAGAGGAGCTGGCACCTGCCCCTGCCCCAGCCCCTGCTCCTGCTTCAGTTCCAGCTCCTGTCCCTGCCCCTTCCCCTGCCCCAGCCCCTGCTCCCACCCCTGCTCCTGTTCTTGCCCCTGCCCCTGCCAGAGCTGCTCCCCCTTCCCCTGCCACAGCCTGTGCTCCTGTTCTTGCCTCTATCCTGGCTCCTGTCCCTGGCTCTATCTCAAACCCTGCTCTCAACCCTCTCAAATCCTGCTCCTGCAGGGCTCCCAGAGCCACACCCAGAGCCTGCAGCCCTGCTTGTCGGACAGTTATCCCTTGTTCTATCCCCAGACGACGTCCTGCAGGAATATTTCGTCCCTACCTGTATATTCTTTCTCTCTGGTGCTTATTAACTGTTATTTTATCTTTGCATGTTCTGCATAGTTTATTATTTTTTTAAATAAAATTACTTGTTTTCACTTGAACATGATATGAGCGTTAAGCACATTCCCAACGCTGTGCCACCACACAACAGAACATCACAGCAGGATATGTCCTTCCCCAAAGGAGACCCTGAACCCAAAGCCCTCCCTGTGCATTTCTCCTCCAGCTCAGCCTCTCGCAACCCCTCAGCTGCTTTCTCTCTCTGTTCCTTTACCTGTTCTGGATGTTTCTGTATATGGAATCACACAATATGTGCCTTTGTGTCTGTCCTATTTTCAAAGGGGACTCTTTTTTTTTTTTTCTGTGTTTATGTGACATAGAATTTCCCTTATTCGATGTTGAAACCCCCGATGGATTACAGATGAGATGTAATCATAGAGGCCCCTTTAGGAATTATGAGCACAATCTCAGGCCCAAGACCCCTGTTGCTGCTGGGACACCACAGCCTGACCCCAGACAGGACACAGCTGGTTCCTCTTGTGGCCCACACGGAAACCAGGGAAATGCAGAAAGCTGGAAGACACACCACAGAGGGCAAGCACATCGCTCACAACCCAAGGCCAGAGAAAAGTTTCACCTGACTCTGCTCCAAACCAGGCTCCAAGTCACAGGGCTCCACAGGGACAGAGACCAAAGACATGCAAGTCCAGAAGGGAGGATAGGCATGTGGGGAGTATGTGTCAGAGATGCGGGAGCTCCCTGAGGAAGGGCTCTGGCAAAGGAAACCCTATGAAGGCAGCGCTGGCCACCCTCAGAGTGGCAGGTGTCTGGTCTGGGGACCGGCAGCCCTGGGAGGATGTGAAGAACCAGAGGTCCAATGCACGTTCCCCGGAGAGAAGGGTGATGGGCACCCCTGTTAGGAGAAGAGTGAGCAGCACCCATCCCAGGCTGCAGGTGCACCCATCACCTAGCAGTGCTCGGCCCAGAAACTCCGGCACGATTTTTCAGATATATTGTCAGGAGCATTCAGCACAGCGGTGGTGGAGAGAGCAGGGAATGGAACAGGGCTAATGTTCAAGGAGATGGGTGGGATCCACGGTCCCAGTCCGCATGATAGAATGTCCTGTAGCTACTGTCCCAGGGTTTTCCAGGATCTGGGAACCCCTCCTGAGAATCCCCTCCTGCCACCCTGCTCCTGGGAATATTCAGAATTGTTTGAGGAGGTGGAGAGGATCCAGGGTGACAGCAGGGCCAAGGAGAAGGAAGGACAGTACTGGGAGGACAGAGGGATGTGCCCTGAGCCACCATCCAGGGCCCAGGCTGAGATGCCCTTGGACCTCACCCCAAATAGTGGTTCCTGATATATGGACCGGACTTTGGCTTTTCACCCCCTCCTTCCCTACCTCATATATTCACAATCTCATTCATTCCCCCCTCTCTCTTTCCCCTCCACCCTCCCTTTCCTCCCCCACTCCATCACCCTCCCCATCTCCCTCCCAACCCTCCTCCCTCCTTCCCCTCACCCCCTCCCTCGCATCCTTCCTCCCTTCTCCTCTCTCCCTTTCATCCTTCCTCCCTCTCTCTACTCTCTCCCTCCCTCCCATTCTCCTGCCTTCCCTCCCATCCACTTCCCACCCTCCCACCCTGCCATCTTCCTTCTCTCCCCTCCCTTTCTCCCTCACTCCCTCCCTTCCTCCCCCCTCCCTTCCTCCCTCCTTCTCCTCCCTTCCTCCTTACCCTTCCTCCCTCATGTCCTCCTTCATTCAGCAGAAGATCTGGGGTCCCTGCTCTGCACTGAGCACTGGGGCTTCATCCCTGAGCAAGCCCCCAACCCACGTGGTCATGTCCACCTCCACTGTGGGAGGTGACAGGGAGCGGTCCTCATGGCTAGCAGTGGTGATGAGCACCAGGAATCTGCTCCTGAGAACAGAGGCCGGTGGCACGAAGAAAAAGAATGGAGAGACCCATGCTTAGCACTTCCTCTAGAAAAATCTGGTCCTGAAAATTGATGAAAAATAAATATATCCTAGACTTCATGCAATGTGAGTGCTAATGGCCCATATGCCCTGATTCCTAGAATCAATAAAGAGTAAATCATCCAGTGCCAACTGGGAGTTAGTGACACAACTTTTCTGACCAAATGACAGCATTTCAGCCAACATCTCCAGGGCCTCCGAGTTTTCCCAAGGGTCTCTGTGATCCTCTGACTCTTCCATTGACCTCCTTGGGAAGCTTTGTCCTGTTGTCTTCATTGTCTCCAGCCTTTTCTGTGACCCTTCTGTGGTCTGCCCTCCCCCCACCAGGGCCACCCTCACCAGGATTCCCCATGCCCCTTGGCCAGGTGCCCACATCCCACACTGGGTTCCATGAGCCCTATCTTTTGTGCAAGGCCTGTGTGCTCCCTCTGGAGTCACCTGGCTTCTTCATTGAGGCGGCCTGCATCTTCCTGCACTGGGTCTCCTCTGATGAGTCTGTGAGGCCAGCCTGTGTTCATGTCACAGGCATGGAAGCACGAGTCCAGAAGGTCCAGATGAACCCCTCCCAGTCCCAGCGTGTGGAGCCAGGGCCGAGAGTAGTTCCTGAGCAGAGGAGGAGTTAGGCCCAGGGACCCTGAGGAAGGACATGGCACAGTGAGCCCCCAGGAGGAGAGTGAGCACTGTGGGGGCCTGGCGCACAGACCTGCTGGGAGACCATGTCCCATCCGCCCTGGATGTCCCCAGGGCTGGAGGTCATCGGGGTATCCACCCTCCCAGGCTGCAGGCTGGCAGTGACTGCCAGGGGAGGGGCATGGCTGGTGCAGGAGAGAGCTGTCAGGGAGAGAGGAAGAGGCAGGCGCTCCCCCAGCAGCACGTGCACTGGGGCGGACTGAGCGGGCATCAGCGGACAGCAGTGACTGCAGCTGGGGTCTCCACACAGGCCCCTTCCTGAGGCTCAGCACAAGCTTATCTGGATGGCCTATGTCCCCAAACACAAAGTCTGGCCCAGCACTTCCCCTCAAGCTCCCAATCCTTTGTACTCAGCTCAAGTGCAAAAAATGGCCAATAGTTTAGGTGGTGTTGGGTGCACAGAAACATGTGATTTTCTGACCCATGCTGTAACATTGCTGGCATTTGAAAGATCTCAGGGCTTTGATTCAAAAATGGTAGAATGCAGGGTGCCTGGGTGATTCAGTGGGCTAAGCCTCTGCCTTCAGCTTAG
Organism: Lontra canadensis; assembly: GCF_010015895.1. Classification (NCBI taxonomy): domain Eukaryota; kingdom Metazoa; phylum Chordata; class Mammalia; order Carnivora; family Mustelidae; genus Lontra; species Lontra canadensis. The sequence goes on along the minus strand of NW_022631021.1, from coordinate 1,914,578 downwards.
GTTATGATCTCAGGGTCCTATGATCAAGTCCCACATTGGGCTCTCTGCTCAGTGGGGAGCCTGCTTCCCCTTCTCTCTTTGCCTGCTTTTTTGCCTACTTGTGATCTCTCTGTCAAATAAATAAATAAAATCTCTAAAAATAAATAAATAAATAAGTAAATAAATAAATAAAAAAGGTAGAATGCCAGGGACCCCAGACAGCTTTCTAGAAACCTGCCTCTGTGCCTTGCAGCCCTCCCAGCCCACCAGCTCTGCTCAGAACCCCTCCAGGCCACAGGCCTGCAGTCTTGGGTCCTCAGATGGCCCATATGATGTGCCTTCAAAAAGCGATCCATGTGGGGCAGCAGGACACACTGCGGATTCCAGTAAATCCCCTTCCCAGAAAGTGAGGGTACTACTAGATGAGCTGTCAGAAAACAGCCAGGTCAGGGTGCCAGAAAGACACCAGAGGCACAGGAGTAACTGAGGAGCATCTGAAGGTCAGGTCGGGACAGTGGGAATCTTGGGTGGTTTTGCCTAGGGGCGGCTCCCGTCCCCCTAAACCCTCAGTGTGACGGCTCTGCCACGGGATGGGGGAGGGACCATGCCTGAAGGAACTGTGGCTCCCCTGTCAGAGCTCGCTAACTTGATCTGTGCACAGGTGGGGAAACCCCGCCACACCCCAAAGAATTTCTGGAAACAGTAGCCATCTCAGTGGCAGCCAACCTGGGAGGTCAACCTTCCAGCTGCCCGCGGTGGGATCGAGCCACAGACCAGCACACTAGCCAGACATGGAAGGAGAACCTGTTCTTCATTTCAATAGTTTCTGAGTTACTGGTTTGCTCCTGTGGTTAGTATACTTCTGCAAGGCCTTGAAAATGTTCTCCTCATGTTCTCTGCTGGAGAGGATCTTGAAAAATCTCTGGTTTACAGGTAAAGTCATCCAGAATTGATCTTGGTTGGCACAGCCATGCTGGGAAAAATATGGAGTTTCCCCCAATACTAAAAATAGTACTCCTGCGTGATCCCACTACTGGATCATTTGCAGGACATGAAGTCAGTTTCTCGAAGTAAGATCTCACACTCTCACCCAATCTCCCCAAGGAGGGGTGGCCACCCTTAGCAACAGGGCACCCAGGTGGGAAGTTGTAGGCAACCCTCCCCTGGAGGCAGGTGCCTCCCTGGACAATGGGCTGCCCCAGGGCTGGGCGGTCTCCACAGCAGCACATTCAATGTCTAGGACACCAGGAGGAGACAGAGTGCAGCACCAAGCCAGTGAGGGTCAGGACACACTGCCCCAAATATGGCACCTTGGCAAGTTAAATATAGAAACTGGAAGAATTTTCCATAGAGCAGAAGCAGGAAGATCGCTCTGATCCCCAGCCGTCAGCCCTCCTTCCCTGAAGCAGGTCAGAATACTCCCATGCGGCACCTTCTCTCCCCAGACAGCAGGGAGGACATGCTGATCACCAGAGTCAAGGAATTTCAGGCCACAAAGGCAAGAGGAACAAACCTGGTTAAACCTTTTCTTAGTTACTTTTTTACCGTTTACCAGACCTAGCTCAAACCCTTGTGTCTCTCAATTCTTCACACATTTATTGCTTCTTTGCCTAAAACATAGAACTGTAGGCTTCCATTGCCTCTGCTGGTCTCCATGTTCTTGTGGGGCTCCCAGCAAAAAAAAAAAAAAAAAATCAATACACTTTGCCAGCTTTTCTCCTGTTCCTCTGTCTTTGTCAATTTCCAGAGCCAGCCAGGGACCTTAAGAGGAGTTGAAGAAAACTTTCCTCTCTTGCAGCCCTGGGCGGAGGTGGGGGGTGGCAGGTGGAGTCAGGAAAATCCATCCTGTCTTCCTGACCTTGGTTAAAACTGCCCTCTGCTGGGAAGCAGCATAGGGCTGTGCATGGCTGGGGGAGCCAGGGAGAGGCAGGTGGAACATGTAGGAAGCTACCTGAGCCCCAGCCAGGGGACTTGGCCCCACTGACAGAAGGGAGGGGGTGGGGGGATGAGGTAGCTGGGTGACAGGTGGTAAGGAGGGCACATGTTGTGATGAGCTCTGGGTGTTACAGGCAACTAATGAATCACAGAGCACTACATTAAAATCCACTTATGTACTATATGTTGGCTAATGAATTTAAATTTTAAAAATTAAGTTAAATTTAAAAATAAAAAATAAAACCAAGGTAGAAACCGCACATAACTCAGAAGGCTCCATGCTCTTGGAGGGTGAGCTAGCGGCCAAAGCCAAAGCCTCTGGCAGTCAGGGGACTGAAGGTCTGAGAGGAGGCTTGGTGCACCCCTGTCCCTGAAGCCCCATGGCCCTGGCAAGGTGCAGGGACTGGGAGGGAAGACTCGACCAGAGGCCATCCTGGCTCCATGGCCGCCGCAGGATCACTCCAACCCCCACCCGGCAGTGTCCTAGAACCAGGAAGAAAACCTTTTCACTTGATTATCCTTTTTAAAGATGGTTGCTCAGCATGGACACAGAAATTACCCGACATAAAACTGGAGCCATTCACGGCTGAAAATGATCCAGAAGTTATCAAACTACAGTGACCACAAAGAGAGGAACTTGTGTCCCCAGGCAGGCCTCCTTTGTGTGGGTGCAGCTGGGACCCTGGAAATGCCCATTTGGGCAGGGCTGGACTCCATGGTCTCTCTCTAGGGGACAGAAGTAGGACCCTGCTCTCACAACTCTGCTCAGGACAGCACCCCCTGTTGGAGACGGACACAGCCCCTCATGAGTCCCAGATGTCTTGGTGATTCTTGGGCATGGCCTGAATCTCAGCTTCTTCATGAAGGGCAGGGAGAGCAGCCCAGCCACCATAGGTCCCACAGGTCCTCCACGGGACAGCCCAGCCACTGTGGGTCCCATAGGTCCCACATGGATAGCACCTTGGTGGGCTTGTGGTCCAGCAGCTACCTGTTCAAGTGGCTCTGTCATGCCACACAACCTTGATCCCATTGGTCAGGTCAACTCCCATCACCAGGTGACAGGCCAAGGTCAGTCAGTGAACCTCCACCAGCCCCCCAAAAAAGGCCCCCATGTAGTAAACGTTGCCCTAGTCCCTGGGGATGTGGGCCTGGAACCGTGGCTGGTGCTGGTAGCTGAAGACTTCATGGGACACCCAGTAGAAACTGGGGTACAGGGTGCCAAATGGGGGGCAGGATCTCCATGCCCACATGGTTGCAGAACTTCATGTCCACATCCATACACACCAGGTCGTCCAACTCATGGAGGAAGTGCTGCTCACAGAAGCAGCTGACAATCACCATGTGCTGCATGGACACATCCTGCCAGTACGGGGTGCCGGAGACCTCGAGGACCACCACCCTCCAGCCCTCCCATGGGGGCACAAAGGCCTGGAAGCCCGCTGGTTGGTGATGACTTGGTAGATGAAACTGTGTCCCACCATGATGGGCTTCTCTGTCCTCTGCAGGGACAGCTCTAAGAAGACCACCTATCTACAGGGATGAGGGACAAGGTGGGAGGAGGGTCACTGTCAGAGGCTGGCAGCAGGACCCCAGAGCTGGAAGCCATGGATGTGTGCACCTTCTTAACAGGGGCAGGCCCTGGGCTGCTTTAAGCTACAGCCACTCTCCCAGCCTGTCCTGAGCAAGTCTGCTTATGGGGCCTCCCTACCTTCTGCTCCCAGAAATGGAGGCCATCAGCACCCTATCATACAAAGAGGAGTCTGAGGCTTCAGAGATGGGAAACCAACCCCACGGTCAGCACGCTAGAGCCAGGAAGGCTCCCCCCTATGCCGAGCTCCCAAGCAAACCCTAGAGGTGCCCTTCCCTGGCCAACACTCTACTGGTCCTTTCCCCACCTGCCAAGAGTGGAGCACATTTGGGCCCTGCTTTCTATGGCCTACAGACTGGCTAGAATCAGCAGGGATGGTCTGCTGCCCCACTTTGCTTTGAGGGGGCTCTCGCTGGCCCCCATAGAGCTGTCCTCCCTTGAAGGCTACTGGGCCTCATGCTGACAAGGTCCATCAGTCAACCACTGCTATTCCTAGGAGTGGTCACCCTTGAACTCCCCCAGATCAGGAATCAGGTCCAACCCATGGGCAGGGAAGGGGAAAGAGGAAGGTTGGAAGAAGAGGGGGCTTGCTAAGGTCCCAGCCATGATTCCAAGAATGGAAGCTTCCAGGTCCAGGTCTACATCTCCCAGGCTCCAAGAAGTTGGAAGTCTTGTCTCTCTGAGGGGACTACCTGTGGGGACAGCAGCTCCCCCATTGTCAACAAGGGTGGTGAGCCCCTTTGAGATGGATTTTTGTTAAGGTTTTATTTATTTGTTTGACAGAGAGAGAGAGACAGCTAGAGAGGGAACACAGGTTGGGGGAGTGGGAGATGGAGAATCATGCTCCCCACTGAGCAGGGAGCCCAATGTGGCAGGGTTCGATCCCAGGACCCTGGGATCATGACTAGACCCAAAGGCAGATGCTTAACGACTAAGCCACCCAGGTGCCCTGGGACTGATTTTTTTCACACAGGCACTAAGGCTACTTCCCAGTGCCTGCCCCATACCTGGCAGCTTAGTAAATCGCTCACACAGGGAAAGTGGGCACTACATTTAAACAGGGGACAAGGCCACACACAGCCAACAGACATGAGTCAACTCACTGGGGGGCAAGTCCCGGTCCAGCCAACAGGGGAACAAGCTAGACATGAAGCAGGGGGAGAGAAGAATGATCCTGGCAGAGGGCAGAGAGAATGTAAAGGCCAGGAGTCAGGCCCGAGGCACATGTGGGACAACCACACACCTGGGAGCCGCACAGGGGTGGCAAGGATATGGTGGGAGAGGAAAGGCTGGAGAGGACAAGAAGCTGGGGAGCAGATTACGGAGAGGCTCAAAGGTTATGTTCTGAAAAGATCACTCTGCTGGTTACCGGAGAAGAAGGGACTCTGTACAGCAGAGGACAGGGAGACCTTATACCTAAGCCCTAACCCTAACCCCACCATAACCCTAATCAAACACTGTGCTCAATTTTGAGGACTGACAGCTCTACTCTGAAATCACAAAAAAGCCCATCATGCTGGCTTTCACTCCTTGCTCAGTATTGCACTGAAAGTTCTACCCAGAACAATAAGGCAAGAAATAGGGAACCCACATGTGAAAGGAAACAGTAGAACTAGGTCTATTCAGAGACCAGAGATGGCATCATCTTATATAGAGAGCTCCCTAAAGAATCAACAAAAAAATGATCACAGCCAGTTCCCTAATTCTGCAAAGTTACAGGACAAAATATCAACACACCAAAATCTCTCATACCTGTATACACTAACAATGAATCATCCAAAAAGGAATTTAAGAAAACAATTCCATTTTAGGGAATATCAACATGGACAAAATACTTAGGAATAGATGAAATCAAGGTATACGTCTTATACACCAAAAATTACAAAATATTGCTGAAAGAAAGTAAGGGAAACCTAAGTAAATCTGAGGACACCCCATGGTGATAAAAAGACATACTATCGATAAGATGGCAACAGTAACAAAGCAATGTAGAAATTCAATATGTTCCCAAGAAATTTCACAAAGACCTTTGGGAAGAAATGCACAAGCTAATCCTAACAGTCATATGGAATTTTAAGGGACCATAAGTTAGCCAAAACCACCTTGAAAAAGAAAATCAAAAGTGAAAGGTCATATTCCAAAGTTCAAATCTTAATACTAAGCAACAGTATATAAAACATTGTGATACTGTTGTAAAGGTATGCATACAACCTGAAACAAATAATAATTATATGTCAATTAATTGGTTTTAAATTTACAAAAAAAAATTTAAATAAATAAAATAACATTTTTTTTAAAAGGATGCATACAGTTCAGTGGGATTTAACTGAGAGCCCAGAAATAAGTCCCTTTAACAAGAGTGGACAACATTACACTGGGGAAACAGAATGGTCTTTTCAACAAAGGGTGCTAGACAATTGACTATCCATGTACAGAGGAATGGAACTGGACCCTTACCTCACATCACATATACACATTAATTCAAAATAAGTTAAAGGCTTAAATGTATGAGGTAAAATTATAAACACTAGAAGAAACAAATGGGGATAAATCTTCATAACCTTGGACTTGGCAATGCTTTTAGATCTGACACCAAAACATAAGAAGGGAAAGAAAAAAAATAGATAAAATAATATCCTTAAAATTAAGTATCTGTCCCGGGTTCCTGGGAGGCTCCATCGGTTAAATGTCCAACTCCTAATTTTGGCTCACATCATGATCTCAAGTTCATGAGATTGAGCCCCACTTCAGGCTCCACATTGAGTGTGGGGCCTGCTGAAGATTCTCTTTCCTTCTCCCTCTGCCCCTATCCACTGGCATACTCTCTCTCACTCACTCTTAAAAAAAGAAATGTAAAAAATTTAAGATATTTGTACATCAGAAGATACTCTCCAGAAAGTGTAAAGACAGCACCCAGAATGGAAGGAAATATTTGTACATTATTGATCTAATAAATGTCTGTCGCCCAGAATGTGTAAAGAGCTTTTACAACTCAACAAAAAGACAACCCCATTTTTAAAACGGACAAAGGACTTGGATAGACCCTTCTCCAGAGAAATCATACAAATGGTGAAAAGCACATGACTAGATGTTAAACATCATTAGTCTTTATGGAAATGAAGTTTTAAACCAGTTAGATGTCCCCTTACACAAGTAGAATCGCTATGATCAAGAAAACAAAAAATAACAAAAGGATGTTGAGAGACTGAAACCCTTAAACCTCACTTGTGAAAAATGGTGCAGTCTACATATAAAATAGTTTGGCATTTACTCAAATAGATCCAAGCAGAATTACCATAGGGTTCAATAATTGTACTCCTAGATATATACCCCCAAAATTGAAAACACTGGCTCAAACAGACAAAAATGTACAGGAATATTCATTGCAGCTGTGTTCACAACAGGCAAAAACCAGAAACGTCCGTCCATGGGGAAATGGATGTCCTTTTGCAAATGACATATGCAAATGTCCATCCATGGGGAAAAGAATAAACATAATGAGGTAGATCCATAAATGGTTATCTTGTTCTGCCCTATGAAGGAATGAAGTAAAATGGTTCCTTTGTGGGGAAAAATATGGTGGGTCCTTAAAATATTAAACACAGAATTCCACTGCAGCCTATATACCCCCAACAATTGAAAGTAGAAGGACCCATATTCAGAGCAGCGTTTCTCAGAACAGTCAAAAAGTGAAGCCACCCAAGTGTCCACTGACAGATGAATGGAAAAACAAAATACAGTTTATACACCATGGAACATGATTCAGCCTTAAAAACGAAGGGAGTTCTGACACAGGCTACAACAAAGGTTGAACATGGAAGTCATTACACTGAGTGAAATCAACCAGTCATGGAAGGACAGATCCTGTATGATCCCACTTGGATGAGGTGTCTGGGACACAAAGCTGGGTGTGGTTGCAGGGGGCTGAGGGGAAAGGACAATGGCGAGTTGGTGTTTTATGCATACAGGCTCCCTCAGGGAGAATGAGAAAATTCTGGAGAATGATGTACAACCGTGGGATCTCAGCTAAGGACAGAGAACTGTGTTCCCGAAATGCTTTAAGGGGTCAATGTTCTTATGTTCAGTCACTGTGAAAAAGTGAATGAACGACTGATGCATGTCACAACGTGGATGGGTGTTGTGTCCACAGAAAACAACCCCAGTGACATAAGCCATATAGAAATACCACTCAGATGGGAAACTTCTGTGCTCCTTAAGTCCATCAAGGTTGCCCAAGTGAGGGAAAGGCCCGGAAGAAATTCCAGAAGACGAAAACTGGATCCGAATGGAGAAGACATTTCAGACCATTGTGCAGGTGGTGACAGCTGAAGTGGGCCTGTGGTCTGGATTCAAATGTGGGAACCATCATGATTTCCTTACTTGGTGTTACGTGGTGGTTCCGCAGGACACTGTCCCTGTTTGGGGTAAAATGCACCAAACTAGCCTGTGTGAAGTGGCAAATGTGGTAAAGAAATGACAGCTGGGGGATGTGAGGGCGATCTGGCTGCAGCATCTGTCACCCCATTGATCGCCAGGGTTGATTTGGCTGATCTGGCTGGCTAGGTGGGTGTCCCCTTCCTCCCTCACCACTCCATGTGCATCCCTCCCGAAGCTGCATGCTCGGTCGAAGAGGACGACCTTCCCAGATAGAGGAGAGGACCGTTCTTTGGTCAAGGATATACGAGTAGCTGTGCTCCCCTGCTAGAACCTCCAAACAAGCTCTCAAGTCCATTTGTAGGAGAACGTAGGGTAGTCAAGCTTCCAAGACTCCAGACACATCCAAATGAGGCGCTGCATGTGGCAGTCTGCCTTTCTAAAAAAAAATAAAGAGAAAAAAAAAATGACAGCTGGAGAGTCTGAGTGTGGAGATAAAGCATATTTGTGCTGCTGTGACAAGTTACTGCAAATTTGAAATCACCGCAGAGTAAATGACTCTTCCAAACATCCACGTTAGCACCACATCACAGAAGCAGAGAGGACATCAGACTTTGGCATGGAGGCCAAGCCTTCCCAGATCCAGTTCACCCACTGTGGAGAGGCCACTCACCCTTCGGAGGCCACATGTTAACAAGAGACTTGTGGGAGGATTAAATCAGGTGCCCCCATGTCCTGGGTGAAGTAGAAGCAGTAGGATTCGGAATTCCAATTCTCCACAACACTCCACCACAACCTGGTTAGAACTGTGAAAAAACATGAAGGGAAGCCTCCATAAAGTAGACTGGGGATACCAGAAGGGGAGGCTGGAAAGGGGGTACCTGGTGTTCAGTGCCCATTACAGACCCCACATTAAATCCCCCATGGGAGAGACTCATCTGTTCCAGGCCCCACAGGGGCAGCTGGAGGGTTCATCTCCTACAAGAAATCTACCATCCCCACAAATCGGCTGGTGAGAATCCTCTATCCCCCTGAACCCCTGCCTTTCTCCAGGGGACTTTCCTTCCAAGCAATCCTCTTAACTTCTTCCTCCTCCACAAAATAATGTTCCTCTCTTTTGTTTCTTGCACTTGCTTGTGATGTGCCCATAGCTTGGTCATCCCAGATTGCCATTCTCTGCTATTCCCAAATAAATCCATTCTGCTGGTCAAATAACTGGCAGTTTGAGTTTAAGGCAAACAGAACTAATAAATTCAAGAAACTTGCAAGGAACAAAATCAATATACACATTTCTATGTGCTCCGAAGGAACCATCAGAAAGGGACTATGGAGAACAATCTCATTTACTACTGCATCCAAAAGAACAAGATACCTAGAAGTCCCCTGAACCAAGGGGGTGACAGACCTGTCCTCTGACAGCTGTGGGACACTGATGACAGGCAGGGAGGGAGACATACAGAGACAGGAAGATACGCTATGCTCAAAGAAGAACGGACACTGGGAAAATACCTCCTCTCCCCAAAGCTGTCTACACAGTCTGTGCTGTCGCTCCCGAACTTCCAGACTCTGGACGAACCCTGACATGGGTGTGGACATGGGAAGGACCCTGCAGGGCTGAGGCAGGGGGAGCATGAGCTCCGAGGCGGGTGGCCGCTCCCTGACTGCAGACTCTCAGGAGCCCCATGAACCGAATCCGCATGCACACAAACACAGATGCAGGACCCAGGGTGCACATCCGAGCTCAGGAAGGGGGAACCCCACAGCCCCACAAACAGCACTGCAGAGGCCACCTCACCACACACAAAACCACAGAAGCTCCAGTGTCTACACAGCATGCCCTTCTTCCATGGGGTACTGAGACCACGCATGCCCTCGCCAGTCTCCGCTCAGGCGTCTTCTCCTCCCCTCCTCCAGCAGCGGGTCCTGAGGGGGCAAGACTGCTGTCAGTGTGGACACAGCCCCAACTCCTCCACAGTGGGTCCTGTTAGTGTGGATGTAGAACCACATCCTCCCCAGCTTGTCCTGTCAGCGTGGGACTGGCCACATGTGCTCCAGAAGTCTCCAGAGCAGCTCCCAAGTAGGCCTGACTCCTGTCCCAGCTGTGGCTGCACAGGCCAGGCTCAGGGTGGGAGCTGGCATCCTGCACCCTCTGCAGGCGGTGGAGGGCAGTGCAGGACTAGGGGAGCTCACTCTTCAATGGAAGCACCTGCTCCCTCCTGGGGTCCAGCTGGAACCACTTCATTCTGGAAATTCAAGCTGCATGGAGCCCAACATTCCCCAACTTCTCCAAAAATAGCTAAGAAACAATGAATTGGAAACAATATGGAATGACAACAGTCCCTGACCCAAATGAATATGGCAATGTGGCAATGAACATGACCCTGGCCCTGACACAGACCCACACTCTGATCTGAACTTACTCTCAGTCCTGGCCCTGACCCCAATCCAAGACCTTAACCCTAACCGCAGTCCAAACAGTGTTCACAAGAATCAAAAAGTAGAAACTGCAAATATCCATCAGTGGTGAATGCATAAACAAAGTGTGGGGAAGGGTTTCAACTGGGTTCAGGTTCAGGTTTCAGCCAGAGTTCTAGATCAGGCTTTGGGGATAGCGTCAGGGTGAGGATTTAGAATGAGGGACAAGGGAACAGTTAGAGTTTAGGGCTTTAGGTTTATGATTTAGGGTTTAAGGCTCAGGGCTTCTGGGGTAAAGCCCAAGGTCAAATTTGGGGTTTGGGTTCATGCTGGGATTTGGGTTCAGCGTTCAGGGCTCAGAGTTCTGGTTTAGGGTTTGGGTTCATGATTCAGGGCTTGGGTCCAGGGCTCAGGTTCAGAGTTTAGGCTTTGGGTTCAATTTCAGGTTTTGGATTCAGGGTTCCAGTTTGGGCTTTAAGGCCAGGTTATGTTTCACCATTAAAGTTAGGGGTTAGGTTAGGTTTAGAGATGACACATTTTCTTCAGTTGTCATCATGGACACAAAATTCCTATCTGAACTTTCTAAATCTGAAATGCATTTCATCTGGGTGTCAGGAGCTCATTTAGAATTTAAGATCTCAGTAACTCCCTACCAACAGCATTCTGATCCCAGGGTCTCCCAGTCACTGAGAATTTGCCTTTGTCTTGGCTCAAACATACTCTTGGCAGAGAAGGGTGAGAGGCTGCCAAAGTTGGGATGATTTCACAATGGTAGAGGTGAGAACTGAAATATTGTGGAACTGTTCATGGAAAATGAAATAGGTGACACATAATTGGTCAACTCCTGATTCTTCCACAAAGACCAAGTCTCCAGTAGAATCTGATAATGTTCCCTAGGAAGGCCTATGGTACTCATTACCAATACTTAAAGAAGGCCCCCTCCCCTGCTTTAAACTAAGAATCACAGCAGGAAACATCCTACTTTGTGTCAAAAATAAAATTTTATTATTTGGCTCTTCCAGTGTACAATTTCTGGAAGCACTGACAACATTTTCCTTTCTTGAATCCTCATCAACACACGAGTAAAATGCAGGCAATGTTGTAATGCACTGCCATTGGAATACCAAGTACAAGGAGGACTATCAGAAGCAATAAAAAGATATTGAATATGAAACTCAGAAAAAGAACCCTTGATGGGCACTTAATGAGGATCCCTAACCATAAGATCTAATGTCTCATCCTATGGAATTCACCCATATAAATCATCAATAACAATAGCCTGCTGACCACTGTAATCACCTCACCATTGGCCTCTAGGCTTGTAATACACACTCCAACCACTAGAGACACACTTCTCAGCAGCAGAACGGGACTTGCCCACTTCTGGTGGACCAACTCTTACCGTGAAGCCGAAAAATCCCACCCCTTGGAAATCCCAGCCCTCAGGACACAGTCACAGAAACCACACCCAGAACTCAATAAAGGATAGACATCTCATGAAGTGGATGCTACAGATCACCACCACTCCCATGAAGTAGCTCTACAGTGAACTGACTCCAGGTCTGTCCCCTGCCCGGGATCACACAGGGCACCACATTCTTCCAAGACTCCATCCTCAGAACAAAACCGTGTCCTCATCAGTCCTATGTGTAGGCTCACAGTGAACCCTGTGAAAGCCAGACACCTTCTTGAGAACACTCAGCATCTCATGCCTATCCTAGCAGATGGAGGGTGCTGCTCTCCCCGACTTCCATACAAACTAGAGAATGCTTGGAACAAGTCTTGCCATACTCCATGCAAAAGGCATATTCTCCATCTACAAAATCCTTCTTGAACCTAGATAAGCTTGAGCTACAGCTTGGCCAGAGCTATTGTCCCCAACCCTCTACACACACACACACACACACACACACACACACACACACCCTTCCCTGTGGACTCCAGATGAGTTTCCATCCATCTTGTTCATTCTCAGCCATTGTCTCTGCAGAGTAGTACAGCAGTACTGAGGTGCTGGGACTGAGGTACTAGGTGCTAAGACAGCATTTCAACCACTTACTATCATAAATTAATATTCATTTTATTAACAGATGTATCACAGAAGATCTTGCCACCATGGCCATTAGAAAAGTCATTACAACAGAGATCCTAACAACCTCTACCAATCTCTACATCTCCACTTCCTGGCTCCAGGAATTAGTTCATAAATGAGCATGTGACCCAGTCCCAGCCAATAAGGATGGAGAAACTTTAAGTCTCAGCCTATAGACCTAATAATCATGGGGTGGACCACCCAGGCCAGTGGCTTATCCATCGCGACTGCACAAGTGGCCTAGGCCAGGCTAGTGCCAGTGTCACAAAGGTCACAGGAAGCCAGGTGCTCCATACCATTGCTGAGGGCTGAATCAGACTCGTCCTGAAGCCCACACATGCTAGATCCTCTGCTAACTCAGGAGAACCAAATGTGCTCGTGGTCTTGGCCTGAATAAGACAAGCATCTCTGTGGTATACAATCTGCAAGATAGACCTGCCAGACTATCTTGGACAGGGGACAGACTCAGCCAAACAATACCTACATGGAATTCAACCACAGACAAACGTGTTGTGGGAAGCTCGAGGCTGACAAAGAAATGGGGGATGGGAGAGAATTCCTGAGGCCTTCATTGTTGGCCAATCTCACTATCATATTTTTTTCCTCTCAAGTGCAGGGGCCGGGGTCAGGCAGGATAGATCCCAGTGTCTTTCTACTCTGCCATTGGAAAAGAAGAGCCCTCTCCCCCATCATCCATCGTGTTGTAGATCTGGGGTGTGGCAAACTACCACCATGGGCCAAATGGAGCTCCTCCCATATTCTCTCAATCAAGTGGTCTGGAACATTAGCTATGGATGGTCTGTGGCTGCTTTCAAGCCACAGTGCAAGGATGGAGTCATTACTGGAGACACCACATGGACTGCAACACCTAACAGAAAATCTTTACAGAAGACTTTCCAGAAAAGTCTATGCTGATCCCTGGTCTCAAAGATCCTAGGATCATGTCCCTTCTTTCAGTAGAATGTAGCACCCTCTGGGTCAAATCTAATTTCTTCACCCCCAGAGGCAAGGACTTCCATCCTTTTAGCCAGAACTCCATCTCCATCCTCCTCTCTTGACACCTTGAATGGCATGGCTACAGGTCTGCCACACCAAGGGAACTCACTGTCATTTCCATGGTAGTGATGCTCAGAAACAGAGGTGTAAGTGTGAACTTGTGAGGATGAGCGTGTGTTTCCTCTTTGGTAGCCACAGTGTGTAGGGAAAGTACAATACAGTAGCGTGCTTTCTGTCCCACAGGAATGGCCACACACTGTGGTTGCATAGTGATCTCAGAAGAAAGCCATCTTCTTAGAACAAACTTCATCTGGGAGGACTCCCAAGTCCCTTGTCCTAGACACTAGTTTCCACCAAGGCTTGGGAACAGGGAGGGACAGAGACTCCCCCTGCCCATCAGGGTTTTGAGGGACGCCTGCTGTTCCAGAACCAAAGATCCCAAAACCATTCCTCCACCTGTCATCCAGCCAGGCATCTGTGAGAGAGATCTACTCCAAGCAGAAAGGGCAGACTGAGAGACAACAAATGTCAGCTTTGTGTGACAAGTGCCACCACAGGGGTCACTCAGGAGGACTGGGGGTGTGCTAGGGGGACCAGTAATCCTCCAGGATCACTTCCAAATGCTGAAAAATTTTCTTCTAGTCAGTCCATGGAGCCCACTTCAGCATGGGCAATGGGCCTACCATGCCCCTAGGCCCTAACCCTATGCCTGGGTTTGGTTCTCAGGCTTCTGTCCCCAGAGGCCTGGCCCCCAAGTCCTCCTGATAGGGGACCCCTAAGCCACACCCCAGGAGTTTGCCTGCCACCCAGGACAAAACCGTGTCCTTTGGACCAGCAGAGAACCCTCAGAGTGGGAGAAACCTGCATGTACCCCAGAGGCCACCCCCATACTTAGCAGCCCCCTGGGCCATAATCCCATATTTGACACCTCATTTGAACCACACTCTCCAATCAGCCCCCCAGCGACCCTGCTTCAGCCCTGGCACATAGGGCCTGCCATGCACTGAGCCCCAAACCCTGACTCTACTTTGGGTTGCCAGTCTTCTGTCCCCATATGCTTGACCGCCCCAATCCCTCCAGATCGGGGAACCCTGAGCCATATTCCAGGACTCCTCCTGCTACTCAGGAAGAGACTGTGCCATTGGGACCTGCGCTAAAACCCCAGACTGGGAGAAACCTGCATGCCCCCATCAGGCCATCCCCACCTTCTGTGCCACCCTGCGCTACAAACCCAGATCCCGAGGCTCAGCCTCTCCCCCTCCCTTAGCTCTGCCTCCAGGGAGCTCACCGTCCTGGCGGCTGACAGGGAAGCCACCTGGACAGGGCCATGGTCCTACATGTCCCCAAGATGTACCTAGCAAGAAAGCGCTCCCAACAATGGGTGGGCACGTGGCTGGTATAGCCTCACAATGACAGTCAATTCTCACTAGTATTCTGCCCAAATGAATGCCGCATTGGTCAGAAAGCTCATGAGAATTGGTCGGATACCCAGGCAAACTAGCCTACGGCAGTGGGGTCTTTCACGGGGGACCGCATCGGCCCTTCCCGGGGTCCCGTGTGGTCGCGGGCCAAAGCTTGCGAGAAAGCCCTCTAAACACCAGGTGCAACTGAGGTGCAGATGGCCTCTGAATGAAGGCCAAGCGTGTCCTCTACTCTGCCCTCTGGGGAGTCTGCCTAATAGCTGGCAGTTGGGGCCTGCCATGACCCTAGGTTTTAATCCTAACCCTGGGTTGGGTTCGCAGGCTTTCATCCAAGAGGCCTGGCCCCCAAGCAATCCACATTGTGGACCCCTGAGCCACACCCCAGGAGTCTGCCTACCACCCAGGAGGAAACTGTGGCCCATGGAGATGCACAGAACCATCAGAGAAGGAGAAACCTGCATGCACCCGAGTTCACCCCCAACTTCGAGGGTCCCCCTAGTGACAAACCCAAAGCCTGACACCCCATCTGAACAGTCCCTCCACTCAGACCCCTGATGATCCTGCCTCAGCGCTGGCAGATTGGGCCTGCCATGCTCCCAGCCATGAACCCTAACACTAGTTTGGGTTGTCAGGCTTCCATCTCCAGTGGCCTGGCTCCCCTAACCCTCCAGATTGGGGAACCCTGATCCAACACAGGGACTCCACCTGCCAGTGAGGAGGAATCCGTGCCATTGGGAACTGCACAAAACCCTCAGAGCTGGAGAAACCTGCATGCCCCCCTCAGTCCATCCCCACATTCGGCAACCCCCCCAACCCTAGCCAGAAACCTGAAGCCTGACACTCAGCCTCACCCACTCCATCAACTTTAGCCCCGGGGAACACGCCTCCACGGTTGTCCTCAGGGCAACCACATGGGAACATCCCACAGTCCCGAATGGCCCCTACACACACCTAGTGATAAATGGCTCCCAATACTGGGCAGGCATATGGCCCAAATCACCGCACAATGCTGGCGAATTCTCCCAAGCTTTCTGCCCGAAAAAATGTCAATTTGGGCAGAAAGTTGGTGAGAATTCGCTGGGAAACCCCAGTGAACTCGCTTCTCACAGCGAAGGCCTTCAGGGGAGCCTCCTGAGCCCGGCCAGAGGTCCAGGGTGGTCGCGGCCTGAAGACTGTGATAAAGCCCTCTAAAGCCTGGGCACATGGGTGGCCTGGATTGCCTCTGAACTCTGGCCAAACACGCACTCTACTCAGCCGCCCCCGGGGGAGCCCAACTCCGGGCCTTTTGATGGGGCCTGCCACACCCCTAGGTCCTAACCCTAACCCTGGGTTGTGTTCTCAGGCTTCCGTCCCCAGAGGCCTGGCCACCCTGAGCCTTCCAGATTGGGTACCCCGAGCCACACCCCAGAGCTCCACCTGCAACACAGCAGGAAACCATGCCATTGGGAGCTGCCCAAAACCTGCTGTTTGTGGCCAGGGAGCCACCAATGGTGGAATGCCCCCTCAGGCCACCCCAAACTTCAGGGCCCCCAGACCAGAAACCCAGAACCAGATGCTCAGTCTTACCCTCTCCCTCAACTCTGCTCCCAGGGAACTCGCCTCCACAGGGGCCCTCAGGGAACATCATGGGACTGGCTCACAGTCCTGCAAAGACCCAACATGCACATAGTGAGAAAGCGCTCCCAGCATGGGGCGGTGTGCGGCCTGAACTGCTGCCCAACGCCGGCCAATTCTCACAAGCTTTGTGCCCAAATCGATATCAATTTGGTGAGAAATCTCGTGAGAATTGGCCAGAAATGGCCAGCAACCTCACTTCCAGTGGCAGGTCCTTTGGGCTCTGGGGGAGCCACCTGGTACCTGCTCAGGGTCCTGCATGGTAGTGGCCGGAAGCCTGCAAGAGAGCTCTCTAAACACCAGTGCACATGTGGCCCGGATTGCTCCGAACTCCAGCCAAACCCACCCTCTATCAGCCCCCCAGGGAGGTAGACTCAGCACCATCAGGTGGGGCCTGCCACTCCCCTAGGCCCTAACTATAATCCTGGGGTGGGTTCTCAGGCTCCCCTCCCAGAGGCCTGGTCCCTAAGCCCTCCAGATTGGTGACCCCTGAGCCACACCCCAGGAGTCCACCTGCCACCCAGAAGGAATCCGTGCCCTATGGAGCTGCGCAAAACCCTCAGAGCAGGAGAAACATGAATGCCCCCTTGATGCCACTGCCACCATTGGTGGCTCCCTGGCCACAAACAGCTAGCCTCTCAGCCTCACCCCCTCCCTCAACTCTGCCCCCCGGGGAGCTCGCCACTGTGGGGGTACTCCGGGGAGCTATGTGGGCCAGACACGCAGTCCCAGCATGCACCTAGCGAGAAAGCGCTCCCAGGACAGGGTGAGTGTGCAGCCCAAATCACTGCCCAATGCGGGCTGATTCTAAAGAGTTTTCTGCCCAAATTGACAAGGATTTGGGCAGAAAGCTTGTGAGAATCGGCCAAAAACCACCGTTGAACTTGATTCCAGCTGTCCGGGACTTCAGGGGAGCCTCCAGGCCTGGCTTGTGGTCTTGAGTGGTCACAGCACCGAACCCTGCAAGAAGGTGCTCTAAAAGCCATGCGCACATGTGGCCAAACGCTCTGTATACTCAGCCCCCTGGCGTGCCCGTCTCAGTGCCCGCAGATGGGGCCTCACATGCCCCTAGGACCTAACCAGAACCCTAGGTTGGGTATTCAGACTTCCATCCCCAGAAGCCTGTCCCCCAAGCTCTCCAGATTGGGGACCCTGGACCCACACCCCAGGAGTCTGCCTGCCACCCAGATGGAAACTGCCATTTGGAGCTGCTCAGAATTCTCCCACCAGGAGAAACCTGCATGCCTCCCTATGGCCACCCCAACTTTAGGCAGCCCCCATGGTCACCAACCTGTTGTGCCCCATGATGCCTGTCCTCAACTCTGCCCCCCAGGGATCCCACCTCAGTGCCAGCATATTGGGCCTGCCATGCCCCTAGTTCTAAGTTGGGTTTTCAGGCTTCTGTCCCAAGAGGCCTGGCCCCCAAGCCCTCCAGGTTGGGGACCTCTGAGCCACAAACTAGAACTCCACCTGCCACGCAGGAGGATACCGTGCTATTTTGAGCTGCACAAAACCCTCAGAGCAGAAGAAACCAGCATGACCCCCAGAGGCCACCCCCACCTTCGGCACCCCACCGGGCCACCAACATGGAGCCTGAGGCTCGGCCTGCGCCCCTACCTCAACTCTGGCCCTGGAAATCTCCCCTCAGCTGTGGCCCTCAGGGGAGTCAAGTAGGTCTGGTCTGAGTTTCCAGATGGTCACAACACACACGTAGCGAGAAAGCACTCTAAACAGCAGGCACGGGCATGGCCCGAACCACCTCGCAACGCTGGCCAATTCTCATGAGCATTCTGCCCTTTGGGCAGAATGCTCATGAGAATTGGCCAGAAACCCAAGGCCAACTTGCTTCCAGCTTCGTGGGCCTTCAGGGAAGCCGCCTGGGCCTGACCGGAGGTCCCTAGTGGTTTCAGCCCGAACCCTGTGAGAAAGCGCTCTAAAAGCCAGGTGCACCGGTGGCCAAACCCTTCCTCTACTCAGCCCCCTGGTCTCAGTGCTGGCATGTTGAGCCTTCCATGCCCCTAGGCCCTAACCCAAACCCTAGGTTAGGTTTTCAGGTTTCCATCCCAGGGACCTGTCACCCAAGCCCTCCAGACTGAGGACACTGAATCCACACCCAAGGAGTCTGCCTGACACCCACATGCAAACTGCGCCCTTTGGAGCTGTGCAGAACCCTCAGACCTGGAGAAACCTGCAGGCCCGCTCAGGCTACCCCCATCTTCGGCGCCCCCTACTGGCCAAAAACTAAACCTAACACTCAGTCTCACCTCCTCGCTCAAATCTGTCCCCCCCACCCCCAGCTCCCCTCCGCTGGGGCCCTCAGGGAACCGGGTGGGCCCAGCTAGCACTCCCTCAGGAACCCAACATGCACCTAGCAAGAAAGCACTGCCAGCACGGCGCCAGAGCGCGGTCTGAGTTGCAGCTGAGTGCAGGCCAATTCTCATGAGCTTTCTGCCCAACTTGATGTCAATTTGGGCAGAAAGCTGGTGAGAATTAGCCGGGAACCCCTGCCAAACTCGCTTCTGGTGGCGGGGGCCTATGGGAGAGCCGCCTGGGCCTGGCCTGGGGTCCAGAGTGCTGCTGCCCGAAGCCTGAGACAAAGCGCTCTAAATGCTGATTGCAGCCAGGGCCAGGATGGCCTCCCAATGGCCAACCCCCCCACCCTCTGCTCTACTCTGCCCCCAGCAAGCACGTTCCAGCAACAGCAGGTGGGGCCTGCAATGCCCCTAGGCCCAAACCCAAACCTTTGGTTGGGTTCTCAGGCTTCTGTCCCCAGAGGCCTGGCCAACCCAAACCCTCCAGATAAGGGACCCCTGATCTGTATCCCAGGACTCCACCTGCCACCCAGGAGGAAACTGTCACTGGGAGCTGTGGGAAACACTCAGAGCGGGAGAAACCTGCGTGCTGACCTCAGGCCATCCACACCTTCAGCGCTATTAGGTCAGCGGCCCCGGGAATGCAAGAGGAACAATAAAAATAGCCGCCAGCCGTCATCTTCTAGGCCGCCTTCTTCCTTAACCCATGACTCTCCCGCGAAGGACCTATGCTGAGGGCACATCACCATAAATAACCCGATACCTATGCAGAAAATAGGAACATCAGGACTTCCCCTCCCCTCCAATCACCAAATACCTTACCTTATATGGCTGTGAACCTATGCCCTGTCTTAACCCAGATAAAAGACCCACTCGACCCCTCCTGCGCATGACTTCCCCTACTCCCCTCTCCAGAGTCTCAGAACCTCGCCAAAGGCGCCTTTAATAAATCTTGCCTTGTGCCTATCTTGCCTGGTGTCGTGTTTATCTCACCTGTAAAACCTTACAGGCGCCCCATTTGGGCCAAAAACCCGGAGACTGACACTCAGTCTCACCTTACTCCCTCAAATCTGACCCCAGGGAGCTTGCCCCTGAGGGCCGACAGGGAGCCGCATGGGCTTGCTTGCAGTCCGGCCAGGCCCCAACAAGCACCTAGTGAGAAAGCGCTCCCAGGATGGCACCGGCATTCCGCCCAAATCGCTGCGCAGCGCCAGTCAATTCTCACGAGCTTTTTGCCCAAATCGAAAGCCCTCCCTTCCCGCGGCGTGACCTTCGGGGGGAGCTGCCTGGGTCCCGCCCGGGTTCCCGCGTAGTGTCGCATGAAGCCCGCGAGAACCCTCTAACGCTGGGTGTGAAGGCAGCCCAGGTCACCTCTGAATGCAGGGAAAACCTGCCCTCTACTCAGCCACCAGGAAGCCCGCCTCTGCACTGGCAGGTGGGGCCTGCCAGGAAGCCCCCAGGGAGCTCACCACTGCAGGGGGCCTTCGGGAGTCACGTGGGCTCAGCTCGGGGTCTCATAGGGCTACAACACGCACTTAGCAAGAGAGCGCTCTCAGCAAGGGTCTGGCACAAGGCCAGAATTGCCGCCCAACGCAGGCCAGATCAATGTCGATTTGAGCAGAAAGCTCCTGAGAATTGGCCAGAAAGCCTCGGAAAACTCGCTTCCGGCAGCGGAGCCTTCGGGGCAGCCGCCTGGACCCTGCCCAGGTTCCGTGTGGTGTTGCCGGAAGCCTACCGGAAAGCGCTAAAAGGCGGGTCCACACATGGCCCTGGTGGCCTCGGAATGCAGGCCAAACATGCCCTCTCCTCAGCCCCTCAGAGAGCCACCTTAGCACTGGCGGGTGGGGCATGTCATGCCCCTAGGCCCGAGCCCTAACCCTGGGTTGGGTTCTCAGGCTTCCGTGCCCAGAGGTCTGGCCCCCAAGCCCTCCCGACTGGGCACCCCTGAGCCATACCACAGGACTCAGCCTGCCACCCAGGAAGAAACCGTGTCACTGGGAGCTTCTCCCTAAGAGCGGGAGAAACCTGCACGCCCACCTCAGGCCACCCTCACCTTGGGCACCCCCTCCTGCCAAAAAAAGCCGGAGCCTAAGGCTCAGGCTCACACCCTAATTCAACTCTGCTTCCGGGGAGCTCACCGCTGCGGGGGGCCTCCGCAAGCCAGGTGGGTCCGGCTCCCAGTCTCGCAGTCTCACACAGCGGCAAAACACACACCTTGCCAGAAAGCGCTCTCAGCACCGGCCCGCTGCAGCCGGAATTGCCGCCCAACCCTGGCCAATTCTCACGAGCTTTCTGCCCAAATCCATGTGGATTTGGTGTATTTAAAGAAACTTTTATTCTTACTCTTGGAACTCCCTAGCAAAGAGCTCACCAAGCTATACTTTTGTCCGCTGAATGGATTGTCCTTGAGCTGCCACATAGCTTACTTTCTTGTCCTCTTCACTTAAGTGTTCTTTGTTTTCAAATTGGCCTCCATTCTCAAAATAGCAACTTCTATTTTGCTATTTAGGGTTTTTGAGGGATTTTGGTTCAAGGACCTGGTTGTGTTTTTTTGTTTTTTTCCATCTGGGGATGAAATTTTCCTAGATATAAAGTATGTTTTATTTTTATTATATTTTTTTAAAAATTTATTTATTTACTTGGAAGGGGAGGGGCAGGGAGAGAGGGACAGAGAATCCCAAGCAGACTCCACCATGAGTGCAGAGCCTAATGTGGGGCCTAGTTCTGCAACCCTGAGGTCACAACCCGAGCGGAAACCAAGAGTTGGATGCTTAACCGACTGGACCACCCAGGTGCCCCTAAAGTATGTTTTAAAATAGTCTTCCTGTCACTTTTAGGATCTTACATATGTCTTTGGGATTTTTTTCTCCATAAGACTCAGTCCTTCCAGTTTCTAGAAACTGTGCCCCCCCCCCAACCCCATCCTTACTGGCCTAGGAGTGGCAACAGCTCAGACATTACCAGCCTGAGGAAATGCACAATGCCATGTATCCCCCACCTTTGTAGACAGTCTCCTTATTTAATTCTCCCTAAATTAACCTAATTTGAAGTGTGCCATCTGTTTCCTCTAGGACCCTGACTGGTACAATAACACATAGGGAATTTCTCACTTTGTTAGAAAGAGGGGAGGGAAGCTAACATTAATAAACGATTTCTTCCAGGTACTCTTTGAAAGACCCTGATGTGTTTCATTCGATTCTCCCAATAACTGTATGCGTTAGTGGATTAGTATTTCAGGAAGGAGGAGTTGAGTTTCAGAGAGATTAGGTAACTGAAGGTCACTGGGCAATTAAGTGGCATATCTAGAATTTACATATGTGAGCGTCTGACTTGCTGCTCTATACATTTCCTCATCTACCTTCCTGGAAGGAACTTCATTCAATTTTCCTAACTGATAACAACTTTAAAGGGAAACAGTCCTTTAAAGATTCCCAGTTGTTGACAGTGTAGGGGCCTACTTAGCCAGAGGGACTTCATCTCGGTTAAACAGCCATTTTGTTGTTTATGCAGTGAAACTTAAACTAACCCTGCCCACCCCCCCCAAGGAACTAACTTAAAAGCAAGTCTGGGAAACCAGTAAAATATGGTCGACCAGTCCCTGATAACAGAGCCCAGAATGCAAAGACGAGTCAGGCCAGGTGGAGACAATCTCATTGGCCAAGCTCAACCACATGGCCTTCGCTAGTCTGTGAGACTGGGGGTCGTCGCTCTCTCCGTTAAGAGATGGCCCCGGACGGTGGGTTTGATTCTCCGTGCTGGCGCAAAATAAAGCTTGGCTTGACCTTAGCTTTGTATCAGTCTCGCTCCTTTGATCACAGACCCCATCAGACAGGACAAAGTCTAAATTTTTTAGCTTGCTACTACTGGTTTACCACTCATTTATTCATTCATTCCACTAACGTTTATTGAGCATCTGCTCCGTGTCAGGATCTGTTTAAATTCTGGAGATACGACAGAGATTAAAAGAGACAAAACTGGGGTGTCTGGGTGGCTCATTGGGTTAAGCATCTGCCTTCTGCTCAAGTCATGATCCCAGGGGCCGGGGGTCGAGCCCCACATCAGGTTCTGTGCTCAGTGGGGAGTCGGCTTCTCCCTCTTCCCTCTACCCCTCTCCCCGTGTGTGTGCTCCTTCTGCCAAATAAATAAATAAAATCTTTTAAAAATTAAATAGATAAATATAAAAATAAATAAATAATATACTAAATAATAATAATAAATAAATATAAATAAATAGAAGAGACAAAACTCCCCGATCTCATGCAGTCGATATTCTAAAAGGGAGACAAACTATAAGCAGACCAATAAAATATATAGTTTATCAGACAGAGGTAAATATTGTGGAGAAAAATAAAGTAAGGGAAGGAGCGAGGAATACGGGGGGGATTTAGACTTTTAAGTAGAGGAGGGAAGGCCTTCCTGAGAGGGTGACTTCAGAGCAAAACCTTGACGGAAGTACGGGAGGTAGCGTGGTTACCTGCAGGCACGTGGAAAGCAAAGACTCTGAGGCACAAGCCAATGGCAAGTTTGAAGAAGAGCAAGGAGGCAGTGTGGCTGAGGCTGAGTAAGGGCAAAGTAGTAAAAAATACGGTCAGAGCGGTCGGTGGGGGCAGGTTAGGCGGGGCCCTGAGGACTGAGGCAGACCCATTGGAGAGCTCCAAGCAGAGCCCCCCACCCGGCCCCAAAGCTGCTGGGTTGAGAAAAAAAACGCAGGAGAGGGGGCAGGGATGGAGATCCATTTGGATTGGACCCTCAGAACTTCTTCTCTTGATGTTCACAAATCAACAGTGGCATTTCCGTGCTGCTCCGCACCCCTCCTGTGCTCTTTGTCACCTCCAACTTCGCTCATGCCCCCCCCCTCGCCAACTCACCTAAATCGTATCCTTTCCTCCAACCGCAAAGCAAACGTCTTGCTTCTTTGAGAGGACTAAGGAAGGGCTTTGCAAAGTCAGAGGAAGAGGTTATTAGCCCTGAAAAGAATGCCCCAGTTCGCTGTTGGTTATTAACGTGGGAAAAGACATCCAGAGGAAAACTTCCCAAGGCGTCCAGAAGGTGCGGAGCTTACAAAATAGACCGAGATATTGTCCTGCTCATATAATTCATAAAGCAGTACAAGGAGCTTGTTTGTGGCATTCATTGAATTAATCTTTTTTTTTTTTTAAGATTTTTGTCAGAGAGAGAGAGAGAGAGTGTGTGTGTGTGTGCGTGTGTGTGTGCACGTGCACACACACACACAGGGGGAGGGGCAGAGGGAGAAGCAGGCACCCCGCTGAGCACAGAACCTGGGCTCAGTCCCCCCGGACCTTGGGATCATGACCTGAGCGGAAGGCAGACACTTAACTGACTTAGCCGCTCAGATTTCCCTCACTGAATTAATCTTAATATTGAATTTCTTTCTTTGGGTTATTCTATTGCTGTTTTTTTAAACCTCTTGTGATCTTTTCTCAAACAGGATCTTCAACAGGAAGTCAGGGAGGCACTGGCTCATTTTGTGTTGCTTTTCTTCGGAGGAGTCCATGTGTTGCTATGCTTTCTCTGGAACAAACACTCGATGTAAGAAGAATGTACCTGCCAACTTCTGCTTTCCTCTGAGAAACCGAGAATCCTCCTGGAACAGAAGGAAGAAGACCCTTCCTCTCCCTTTCTTTTTACCCGTCACAGTTGGTTCACGCCTGGTTTGTTGGAGAATGGCCGACTCACTGGGTGTCTGTGCAGAGAGACCCGCTATGAGATGTTTGTGATGCCTCCCGGGAAAGCCCAAGGAGGCCGTGCCACTTAGAAAACACCAGTGCCGTGGATGGCCCCAGGGCTCCTTGTAAGGAAATCTTAAGCATTTTCTTCTGTGAGTGAAACTGAATCTCATCCTCAAAGCAGAGGACACAGAAATGGGTGCTTTCTCCTGGCCCTTCCCAGGGTACCGGGCCCTCCTGCCACCTGTTGGCCCTACCCTTGTTGCCTGTGTCCACATCTGCAGGACCCTGTTCTTTTACTTCTCTGTCTACCTCATCAACCCTCCCCCTTTTTGAAGTATTATAAGTATTAAGAAAGTTATAAACTAGAAGTTCTATATATACATTGTGAGTTCTTTGTAGGAAGAGTGTTATTTAAAAATTAATAATTTTAAAAATGAAACAAATATTGTTATTTTTTGAGCATGAAACACCTGTGTGTATTTCTTTTTTTTTTTTTTTAATTTTATTTATTTATTTATTTATTTGAGAGAGAGAAAGAGAGAGAGAGCAGGGGAAGGGGCACAGGGAGCAGAGGGGGACGGAAGACTGACAAGCAGACTCTTTTCTGAGTGCAGAGTAGACAAGGGGTTCAATCTCACGACCCTGAGATCATGGCCTGAGCCAAAATCAAGAGCCAGTCGCCTAACCAGATGTGCCACCCAGTTGCCCCAACACCTGTCATAGTTCTTTGTGAAGGAGGGATTCCACTTATTCCTGCTCACATGGGTTCAAAAGTTTGTAGACTTTGATCATATGAGCATCACCTCTGTCCTTCCAAAGGGAAATGTCCTCATTTTTTCAGTTTGTCTCAGGCAGTGCCTATACAGTTCCATCATTATCTAAGTTTTGGCTTGTTGGCATGGAACGGATGCTAAAAATATCTTATTTTACTCTTTTGATGGGCATTAATCAAAACAACATTAAAAAGTTTCCAATGAAAACTCCTGCTCTTATTTTCTATCCTGAATCCCCTTTATGTCTAGAAGCTTGCTACATATCCCTTCAGACCTTTTTATATATATATTAAATAAATACATATATATGTATATACATATATATATACACACACATTTACACACAAAAGGTAGCATGTGGTACACATTGTTCTGTCTGTACCATGATTTTTTTGCTTTGCATAGTGATCAGGCACTATTCTAGTTGTCTTACAAATGTTAACTCATTTACTCCTCATAGCAACCTTATGGGACAGGTATTATTATTAGCTCGGATTTACTGGGGTTTTTTTAAAGATTTTATTTATTTATTTGACACACAGGAAGAGAGAGAGAGAGAGCACAAGCAGGGGGAGCAGCAGGCAGAGAGAGCGAGAGATGCTGACTCCCCACTGAGCAGGGAACCCAATGCAGGACTTGATCCCAGGATCCTGGGATCATGACCTCAGCCAAAGGCAGACACTTAACTGCTTGAGCCACCCAGGTGCCCCACTCTCTTTTACTATTAAGGAAACAGACACAGTTAGTGGAGAGAGGCTATAGAGAGGTTAGCTAATTTATCTAAGGGCACATAACCAGGAAGTGACATAGCTGCAATTCCAAGACAGCCAGGCTGTCCTTGAGTCTAGGTTCTTTTTGTTCCCATTTTTTAAAGGATTCATTTATTTAGTTGGGGGGAGGCACAGCAAGAGAGGGAGAGAGAATCTACAGACGACTCTGAGCTGAGCATGGAGCCTGAAGTGGTGGATCTCACTACCCTGAGATCACGACCTGAGCAGAAAGGAAGAATTGAACACTTAACTGAGCCCCCCAGGGGCCCCAGAGTCTAGGTTCTTAACTGCTATGCTATACTGCCCCTTGGAGAGCTTGCCATCATCATGGCGTTCTGTTAAATGGATCTACCATAATCTATTCCATCAGCCCCTTTTGATAGATGCCCGGATTGCTTCTAATGAGTCATTATCATAAGCCAAGCTGGAATAAGTAACACGTACGTTTTGGATATGTGCAGGTCGATTTATTGAATACATTCCTGGTAGTGGGATTGCTGGGTGAAGGGATGTGCATTTATAACTTTTGCCAGATCTCACCTTACTGCCTTCCGTGGGGTTGCCGAGTGTCCTCTGTTCCCCTCAGCCTCTCCAGCAGATTAAGTTAGTAAACGTATGAATTTCCGCCAAAAAACGGGCAAAAAACAATTGATATCTCAAAAACTTTAATTTGCATATCTTTTATAAGCACATCTTTTATAAGGAGCGTCTTCTATGTTCCCGGGCCATTCAACACTTTATGTGGACTGCCTATTCATAACCTTTGCTCATTTTCTATTGGGTTTCTGGCCCTGTTCTTAACTAGTTTTCAGGAGCCGGTGCTACATCAGTGCTGAGCCCTCTTTGTAACACCATCTATAGCTTCGGAGTTTCTGCAGAAGGTTCAGGTTTCCTTCTTTTGTGCTGGTGTGGTGGCTTGTCTGGAGTGGCCAGAGGCCTGGGAAAAGGTTCTAGCCAGGATCCACAGGGTACTAGGGTCGGGAGTCAGGAGGAGTAGCACAGCCGCTCTGACAGTGGGGCGCTGCTGGGATGGTAATGCGTCCAAAGGGCCCAACGGCAGGCCGGGCTGGGGTCAGGGCCAGGAAGGGGAGAGGCACCTGGTCCAGGCGGACAACCTAAGAGGTCCCCTCCCATCCAAATGCGGAGACACACAAGAATGACATGAAGTTGGTCTGTTGCTGTCCTGACCTAAGGACCAAGGGTTCCCTGGTCTCCCCAGATTCCACAGAATCTCACCTACGTGCGCCTGGGAGCCAGGGCCAGGCTGCCGGAGGGGCCGTCCTCTAGCGGGAGGCTGCGAGCGGGACCGACGCCTCCTGGCTGGCGAGCCGAGAGTCCCCGCCGCTGCGCTCCCGCAGGGCCCGGCGCCTGCCCTCCCCGGAGCCGGCCAGGGCGGGAGTGGAAGCCGGATCCCGCTCTTTCGTTTTCGTTTCCCGGAAGGATAGCGATTACCGGAGCGCTCTGAGACCTTCCTGGCCCGGGAAACCCGAGGGCACTTCTCGAAAGAGATTTCCTCCTACGCGACCTTCCAGTTTTGGGGACCCAGTTACGGGGCGAGGGAAGGAGGGGCTCAACGCGCTGAGCAGCCGCGGCCAAGGGAGCGCTCACGACTGACGGCGGGGAGCTGTCTCACCTCCACCTGTAATGCAGGTAAGAGCCTGGCGGAGGAACCCCGCCGGGCGCACTCGAAGCCCTCCCCGCCCCTCCCCCCAGTCCCTCCTCCACCACCTCTGTTTCTGTACTCATGTTATCAGAACTTTTTTCCTGACTGGAATCTCACTTTCAAACGCATTCCCAAACCTCACCATCCATCCTTCACCAGCCCTCTCTTCTCACTCACCTCCGGCCTCACTGTCTCTCTTCCGACGCTCCCTCTACCCTCTCCCCCCACCCCTCGCCGGGTGTTATATACTGCTCCTCCTTACCTCCTCCTTACCTCCTCCTCACCCCTACCATCATCCAGTTGTGACGTCCCTGGAAGTTCCTGCGCAAACCAGACTCGGACCGCTGGCAAATGCCACCACAGAGGGGCCCCCACTTCTTAGAATTCCTTCTCCATTTGCCATATTTCCCCAGCAGACTCAGAACCGCCCCAGAGCAGGGACCCCTTCCCACCTCCAATCCAAATCCATATTTTTATCAGACCTCGCCCTGGCTTTCATGCTGAAGCCCAGAGCTCTCTCAGTAGCTCCCGGGCTGGCATTTCCCAGGCAGTGAAAAGCCCGGAATTGGCCGGTCATCATGCTTGGAAGAGGGTAGAAGGGTCCACAAGGGGCTTCCTGCTAGTGTGAAACCTTAGACTCTTCTCCGACTGGGCATGCGCTGCTCTCAGGCGGCAGCCTCTGAAGCTGGGTTACCTGGGATACAGCATTGGGGGAGGTGGTGTAGTGGGGGTCAGCCAGAAACATGGTGAGAACTACCCCAAAAGATGTTAAATCCTCCTCTGTTTTGTGGTTCCAGACCCCCAGTCTTTCACTGTAGGCTGCAGTCCTAGGACATCGGGAGATTAATGTAATTCTCTTGAAGATTCTAGTTTGAGAAAATGACTTGCTGGGACTGGTTTCACTTTTACTTTTCACGGGCTGGCACCTGTGGCTGGGCATAAGCCCCAAGGTTACTCCTGTCACTTTTTTCATCCCTCCGTCCTGAAGCATGAACCATATCCTCTCTGAGGCTAAGCTGGTGGTAAAATTGTAAAGATACAGGCTTCCCTTGGTGGGACCTTGGGATTCAGAAATGTACCCTTCCTTTTTCTCCCTTGAAAACAGCATTTACTTGTTGGTTTATTTATTTCTGACTTAAGGTCTCTGTATCCTGGCCCTCAGGTTCCTTGTGTCCTCTCACCAAGGTCCTAGTGACTATTCCTAGGCTCTTGAGTTTCCAGCTTACAAGTCAAATCTTGGCAGGGAGCCTTCTGTGGGGTGAGGCATGTGCGTGAAGAACTTGAATCAGAAAAATGAAATTTATCATGTGTCCACTCTGTACAAAATGTTGAAGTTACCAATCTGAAGACATACATGGTTTCTACCTTGAAATTTTTAAAAATTTCTTCGTTATTTATTTATTTATTTGAGAGAGAGAGAGAGAGAGAGAGAGAGGGAGCATGAGCACAGGGGAGAGAAACAGAGGGAGAGGGAGAAGCTGACTACCCGCTGAGCAGGGAGCCCTACATGGGACTCGATCCCAGGACCTGGCATCATGACCTGACCCAAAGGCAGTCACTTAACTGTCTGAGCCACCCAGGTGCCCCCACCTGGTTCCTACCTTTAAGATAGATGCAGAGATGGATGCTCTTTCCCTTTAAGAAAAATTCTTAATACATTTAAGGATGACCGAGCCTTCACTGAGAAGGCTTGTTTTTGACTGCCCTGGTTTTTCCTCTTTCTAGGAGGGAGCACTGGCCAGCTCTTCCGTGAGGCCGGAGGCAGCCACACCACCACCGGGCACCCAGGCCAGATGTGAAGCTAGAATGAACTTGCTGGGTGAAGGGGGAATCTGCAAGCTACCAGGAAGACTCCGTGAGTAGAGAGGAGGAAAAAGGCTGATGTTTTCATTTTTTTTTTTTAAGATTTATTTATTTATTTATTTATTTGAGAGAGAGAGAGCAGAGGAGGGAAAGGGCAGAAGGATAGGGGAGAGAGAGAATCTCAAGCAGTCTCACGGCCCACTGAGTGTGGAGCCCTATGACTTGGGGCTGGATCTCATGACCTTGAGATCACGACTTGAGCCGAAATCAAGAGTCTGACGCTTAACACACTAATCCCCCCAGGCGGCCCAGACTGATGTTTTTAAAGGACATAAATGTGACCCATGAACTTCTTACCTGAGGAACTACCTTCCCTCCATCTCCTATTGCTTTGCTGGGTTTTCTTTAACTTTTCATTGATGAGGAAATCAGAAGAGGGAAACATGAACGCTCACAGTGAGGAATGTGGTTACCATGGCCAAGGGTGAGGGCAGGGCAGGCAGTCTCCTCATTAGTAAGATGAGGGTTGGGATCAAATGAGCTATGGGATCTCTTCCAATCTAAAGACAAGGAGTTGGGGACACTCCTTCCAATGAGGTAGTCAGATGGAGTTAAACAGTGAACAAAAATTCTATGTGTGTAGAACTCTCTTTTAAATAATTATGTTTAACTGTTATTGCTTCAAAAGTTGCATATGTGTATTGTCAAAAATTGGCAAGTGGTGGGGAAGCATAGGAATACGTAGAACAGGAAGTCTGGGTGGCTCAGTCAGTTGAGCATCTGCCTTTGGATTAAGTCATGATCCCAGGGTCCTAGGATCGAGTCCCGCATGGGGTTCCCTGCTCAACGGGAAGCCTGCTTCTCCCTCTCCCTCTGCCAGCTGCTCACTCTGCTTGTGCTCTCTCCTTCTCTGTCAAATAAATAAATAAAATCTTTAAAAAAAAAAAAAAGGAATATGTAGAACAATCAAATCAACCCAAAGAGCACCACAAGAAACTGACTGGCCATATCTTTTTATTTCATTTTCCTAAGTTATGTTCTTGCCTGAGAAAGCTCATAACCAGAGAACAGGCCATAGATTCATGTATTTATGCCTATGTTTCAACTGCCAGAGCTGAGAGGTGGGAGAGCTAAGGCTCAAGAGCACGTGGGTCTCCATGCTAAGACCAAACCTTGGTCCTGCTGATAGTCTTCTAAGAGAGTTTTCAACATACTTCCTAAGCCACGGGAATCATGGGCTAGGCAGCAAGCTGCCTGCCAGTGGGAGGTCTTAATATGGGTGGGGGTCTTGGGGCAGCGTAGGCAGGTACCTGTGATCTGGGCTGGGAAGCATCCAGGCCACTTCTTGCTAGGCTCACCCAGTGGCTGGAACACTGCCTAATTGATTTCACATCCTTCTGATATCCTGGCCTTGACCTTCTTTTTCAGCCACCAACTGGGTTGATCAGAATGTTGGGTATGACTTCATAGGCCTTGGGAAGACCAGGTTGCCGCCAAATGCCCCTGCCTCTCCTCTCCATAGCCTAGCATTCTTTTAATGAGGAACAGAGCCTGTGGGAAGATGGGGACTCATGGATATGAGAAAGCCACAGAGCATGAAGGAGGCCCTCATGCCTCAGAACTGTGGTGGAGGGAAGTAGCTGTGGGATCTAGGGAGAGGAGCAAGGAGCTCTACAAAGAACCTCTGTTGCTTTGTTTTGTCCAAATGCCAAGCCTGACTGGTAGCTTGAGGCTCAGGGATGTTCCAAGAAGATATTTGGCAATGGTTACATCAGTAGGAGGGTAGGATTTGGGCTCTGTTTCCAACCCAAGCCACGGTGATGAGGGAAAATGGGACTTTGGGGCTGGACCTAAAGACCCTGGGTGTTACTGCTGAGAAGGACATTTGATGTCATCTTATGGCAGCTGAGGACACCGATTCTCAGAGAGGGACAGAATTCTTTGCAGGTCTCACAAGGCCCTCCAGATTACCTCCTATGGCCTCCCCTATATTCAAAGTCTACTTCCATAATTGTCACACCTAGTCCTAGGATGTCAACACTGATAGAGACCCTAGATGCTGCCTCAGGTAATTCACTCATATTCCAAATAAGGAAATTGAGGGCCAGAAGATTGTGTTCTGCCCAGGTCAGTGACCTCCCTGCCACTGGGTGCCTAGCTCAAGGTTACTGGGCAAGAGGGTACAGGAGGAGGAGTGGGGATTTAGAAAATGTAGTCATCACCTTGGTAAATACAATTATGCCAGCCTTTTAATTTTTTGAAGCCCCCTTTGATGGGGCCCCTCTGAGATGGTTACCAGGCCCTCCTGACCATTTCTAGTGACAAGAACTTCCTCTCCTCTTCAGCCAGTTGGTTCCCTGGTTACTCAGTTCCGGGAGCAGGGTCATGTGATCTATTTAGAACTCCTTAGGTACTAATCCTATTGCCTTTGATTAGATTTCTCCAGAAGCAGACCCTGAAATACTTCCCCATAGAAGAGAGAAGGAAATCTAATTTAAATTTGAATTGTAAGGGCGCATGGGTGACTCAGTGGGTTGTGTCTGACTCTCGGTTTCAGCTCAGGTCATGATCTCGGGGTTGTGGGATCTCTGCCCTGTGTTGGGCTCTATGCTCAGTGCAGAGTCTGCCTGGGACTCTCTTCACTTGCACGCAGGTTCTCAATAAATAACTAAATAATAAATAAATAAATAAAATCTTTTTTTTTTAAGATTTTATTTATTTATTTGACAGACAGAGATCACAAGTAGGCAGAGAGGCAGGTAGAGAGAGGGGGAAGCAGGCTCCCCACTGAGCAGAGAGCCCGATGCAGGACTCGATCCCAGGCCCCTGGGATCATGACCTGAGCCGAAGGCAGAGGCTTTAACCCACTGAGCCACCCAGGTGCCCCTAAAATCTTTTTAAAATCTTTTAAATGGTCCCAGTGGGGACCTCTGGGGGGCAGTGAGAGTACACCCTGAGTCCTCCCAGCCCCAGGGTAAGGAAGCAGGTTCTTCATCCACCCTGGGGTGAGGCTGCTTCCATTGACTCCACTGCAAATTGAGAAGACCCCACCTTTGGGGAGAAGGTGAGCCAACCCAGCCAGGGCTTGTCTTGGCTTCATTCCCACTTTCCCATTCCTCTCCAGCTTTCCACGTCGCCCTTTGCATTAGCTAAGTCAGGTGCAAAGTCAGGGACTGACATTTGGCATTTGGCGGCCCTTCTAGTAGACTTCTCTACTCACAGAGTAGAGGTGAAAGCCAAGGACCATGGGCATGCCCAAGTAGCATTTTCTATGCTTCTCATCTTAGGTTTCATGAGTCATATTTACTTCTGAAAATATTCAGGCAACCCAGTTCTGGCCCTTAGTAAATACCTAAAAGTCTTAAAAGATAGGGTATACGAAATGACTCATTTTCCTCTCAACAACATCCCAAATAAGCAAACTGCTGACACCTAATGAAGGGTTGACCTTTCAGATGGCTGGGGTGATGTCATTCCTATTTCTTGAAATCGGGTTTCCACTGCTGGGCATCTCGTTGACATTTATCCTCAGTTACCCATCCCATTCCCTCCTCCACCTCTGGCTTCTCTTCTAATCATCAGGGTGATTTGCCTCAGCAGGAAGGTGAACCAACAAAACAAATTTTTTTTTTCTTCAGTAGCAATGTTTACTCATCTAAACCTCACATTCTTTTTTTTTTAATTTTTAATTTTTTATTAACATATAGTGTATTATTAGCACCAGGGGTACAGGTCTCTGAATGGCCAGTTACACACTTCATAGCACTCACCATAGCACATACACTCCCCACAGTCCACAACCCAACCACCCTCTCCCTATCCCCCACCCCCCACCGCAACCCTCAGTTTGTTTTGTTAGATCAAGAGTCTCTTATAGTTGTCTCCCTCCCAATCCCATCTTGTTTCATTTTTAACTTCCCTACCCCCCAAGCCCAAGCCCCCACGTTGCCTCTCAAATTCCTCATATCAGGGAGATCATATGATAATTGTCTTTCTCGGATTGACTTATTTCACTCAGCATAATACACTCTAGTTCCATCCACATCATCACAAATGGCAAGATTTCATTTCTCCAACAAAACAAATCTTGCTTATAGCTTTGTGAGCTGGCAATGAGGGGAACACACCAACAATTTCCCTGTAGAGCTTACATTTCCGTGTTTATTTGCCTGACAAACAAAGATGTGCATTAGAGTAGTTCACAGTTCCCTCTGAGGATGACTGTCCAGTCACAGGACGTGGGCTGGGACGGAGGGGCTGGATCCATGAGGCTCCAGCACAGTGCTCTGCACTCACAAGGAGACTCACAATGATGTCTTCTTCTCTGGAGGTGGAGAGCGGAAGAGGATTCACACGGCCCCTCCCCCTAGTCTGCATCCTGGAGGGTTTTCCCAAGCCCAGGATGAGTCAGGAGCTATGAAGGCAGTCCAGCCCCTGGGACCCCTTGCAGGAGCCGGGCTGAGGTCCCCCAGGGAGGGAGTCTGGGAGGAGATGATGCAACCTCTTGGGACAGCTCAGGGGCTTTTGAGAAGAGGCAGTTTAGAGCTGTCACCAGCATGGCCGCATTTGATGACAGAGACACTGAGACTCCACATGAGAAAGTCATCTGTGCGGCTGATGGCCAGAGGGGCCTCACACCCAGAGCTTAGTTCTTGGTCCTGACTCTGCATTTTCCTGGAGCTCATTCCCTGGCCCAAAAACAAAACAAAACAAAAAAAACCCTCTTGAACTTGAACTTGCCACCATTGGATACAGAGGAACCCGTGTCTCCGCCTTTTGAAATTGATTTTCAAAGCTCCTAGGTGTGAATAAGCCATGTGAAGAGACCATAAAGTGCCACCTGCAATTTTCAGATGTCATGGGCAGAAGGATGACACCTCTCAGCAACTCCCTGGCCATGTCAACAAGGGAAAAGGCCCTTGGTGGAATTCCAACAGATGAACTTGCTGCTCAAGTTCACCCCCTTCACCTACAGAGAGTCCTCTGGCACTTTATCTTCCCGTGTACACAGGTCTCTTGGGAGGCTTATTGACGTGCAGGTTCTGATTCAGTAGCTTGAGGGTGGGGCACAGCCTCTAGTGAGCTCTATCTCTAGTAGACTTCTGGGTGACACTGCTGCTGCTGCTAGAAATACATTTGGGGGATGCCTGGGTGGCTCAGTTGGTTAAGTGTCTGCCTTCGGCTCAGGTCATTACCGCAGGGTCCTGGGATCAAGTCCGACATCGGGCTCCTTGCTCAGCAGGGTGCCTGCCTCTGCCTTCCTTTCTCCCTGCTTGTGCTCTCTCTGATAAATAAAATCTTTAAAAAAAAAATACATCTGAGGGACTCATTTTATATAGCTATGTCCTAACAGTGCTTTTCAGTTTTTGGTCAGGACTCACTAAGGAATGAAACCAATTTAGTGGGTCAAAATAAGTATGTTGAAAAAATGAAATAGAATGTTTCATGAATAGTTTGAGCTTTTTATATATACATGTGTGGGGGTCATGATATAGAATGCATTTTTTTTAAACTGTGGGTTGAGGTCAGAATGGTCTGAGAAACTTTGCCCTAGGTTGAGGCATATGAGAAGCAGTAAGTTAGATGGATGCAGGTGCCAAGAGAGAGGTGGGGTGGGGTGAAATGGGGAGGCTGGAGGCTCAAAGGGAATGTTCTGGAAGCTTTGAGTATTCACAGTGATGTTGCCACCTGCCAATGAAAGGGAATGTGGCAAACAACACACAGATGGGAGATTCCAAAACCCCATGATCTGGCAACAAAGAACCTCCTCCTTCCTGAAGTCACGGTCAGGGCTAGACCATGTGCATCTTTGTGCTGATTAAAAAGACCTCTCCTTTCTGAGGAAGCCAAGCCAAAGCCAGCCAGGGCTGGGCTTGGCTTCATCCATACCCTCCCATCACTTCCCTCCAATGGTGCCTTTGTGCAGGACACAACACAACTGTTTGCACTAGCCCTGGCCCAATGTCTGGTGACCATAAAGCTGAGTGTGATTACCAAGAAAGGCCATATCAGCTGAGACAGTCAGGCAAACAATGGGGTGATGGATTTGAAGACCCTGGACAAACAGTGACCCTCAATAAGCCAAAAACTACAGCAATCATGGCATAGAAACAAGCTGTTCCCTCTGTTTTCAGGCAGGCTTCATCAGTGAGGATGTTGGTAATCATAATACATATCATTTGTTGAGTTTTTACTCTTGCCTAGTCATTGTGCTGGGCATGTTGTGTTTACTGTGGTTAAATACACTTAAATGGGCCTAGAAAGTAGATTCTTATTATCCCCGCCTAACAGATGTGAACACTGGTCTTACAGCGAGGAGAATGATCTTGTCCATAGTCAGCCTCCAGTAAAATAGTGGGGCTGGGATTCAAACTCGGGTACCTCAGACCCTACAGCTGTCACTCTCTCTGAGCAGCAGCCTCCAGTGTGGGATGATGGCGATTCCTGTTTTTATCAGACTGGACAAGCACTTTACAGTTTCTTGTATTCTTCCTGTGAACCCTGCCAGGAAGGTAGAAACCAGCTGTTAGTTCTGGATTTGGTTGCTCATGATTGGTCCAGCTCTGTCATTCTAGAGATCACTCTATCTAGCAAACTGCAGGGGTATGGTGAGGAGTAGCTGGAAAATAGCTTTGTTCAGGAGGGGAGGGGCAGCTTGAGGGGGGGGTCTTAAAAATCAAGACAGAGGAGTTTTGACTTGCTGAGGTTCATAGTTGGGAGCCATGTCAGTTTCTTGAGCAAGAGAGTGAAAGGGATGCCATGGAAAGAGAGACCTGGTTTGGGTGGGATTGGGAGCTGGTCAGGATGCCTATAAGTCTTTCACTTCACTCATTTAGACAGTTTATATTTATTGAGCATCTACTATGTGCCGGGCATTGCTATAGGTGCTGGAGAGATAACAATGACTGGGACTGGCAAAGTCTGTGGTCATGGAGCTGACATTCTAGTGGGGGATACAGTGACTGCCTAAGCAAGATGCCCAGTGATAAACACAGCAGAGGCTCATGTGGCCCAGGATGGGGAGGGGAGGCTTTGAGTCCTGGCTTACTCTTGGGGATGGATGGAAGGTAGTGCTGACTCTTCAGGGAGATACACAAACCCTCCAGCAGTGTCTTGGACCCACAGTCTCTCCAGCTTCCCCAGATGGGGACTCTGTCCAGACCTGTTCCAGAACCCAAGAAGCAGCTGAGCTGGAAATCCCCAAAGATCATGTGGTTGGAGCTGGGACAGTAAGGTGATATCAGGCTGGAGTCTTGAGACACAAAGATGGTTGATGTAAGGAACTGAAAATACCATGGATCACAACCAAGAGAGGGAGGAGCCTAGGCAAAGCCCCTGAGAGGTGGTCAGACTGGTAAGGGGAGACTCCGTTAGGCTCATCCCAGTAACAGGGTCAGGAAGATGTCTGGAGGGCAGGGGTAGTGGATGCCTTAGATAACACTTGCCATCAATTATGGAACTCTTAGGTGTGGGAGGCCATTTGCCAAGCTTTTTACTTGTGTCACCTCGGCTAACATCAAGAGCTCCACTTGTGTTGGAAGGCACAGACCACGTGCCAGACACTGGTCTTTACATTGATTATTCCATAGAATCCTGATGACAGCCCCATGTCGGTGGTACTGTATTCTGTCACCACCCTCAATTTGCCGATGAGGACACTGAAACACAGTCGTTTTGCCAGTTTCCAGCTGGCCTGCCACTATCATCGATCCTTTTTGTTGTATGTTTCTCCTTTTCCTTTAGGGATGATTTACATGCCGTCATGTGTACAGATCTCAAGTGTACAAACATGGACACACTTGTACAGCTACCACTGAGATCAGGAACTAGACCATTTCTAGTGTCCCAGAAAGTTTCCTTGTCCCTCTTTCCAGTCCATTCCCCTCCAAGTGGCCAAGGGTGACCGCTTTCTGATTTCTCCCCTTATATTAGCATCTGTTCTTGATGGCATTTTTACGTCTGGCTTCTTTCCTTCAGCAGAGTATCAATGAGCTTTAAGCCATGTGTCCTGAGTAGCAGTGTCTTGTACTCTCTGTTTTCCATTGCATGGAAACAACACAACTTGATTGTCCGTTCTCAGACTGATGGGTATTTGGAATGTTTCCACTTCTTTTCTATTATGACCACAGCCACTGGGGACATTCGCATACATGTCTTCTGGTGGATGCATTCCCACCATGGCTCTTAGGCGATGCTGGATTGCACAGTATGTAGCCTGGGCTCCTAACCCCTGCTCCATCCTGCCCCTCAAACAGCACAGCAGCCCCGCCAGGCAGTGAAATGTTATCCCATTTCACAGAGGAGGAAATGGAGGCTCAGAGAGGTTGAATGGTTTGTAGGTGACTTGGCCAGCAAGGGGCTGAGCTGGGGATCCAGACCCTA
The DNA here is from genome assembly GCF_010015895.1 of Lontra canadensis. Lineage (NCBI taxonomy): Eukaryota > Metazoa > Chordata > Mammalia > Carnivora > Mustelidae > Lontra > Lontra canadensis. The sequence continues at coordinate 1,876,771 of NW_022631021.1, read as the reverse complement.
GGGTTGGAGATTTGGCCCTGAGCTAGGTGGCTGATCCACTGCTTGGAATTTGATCCTTCCCTGGGGGCTCAAATCCTATTGGAAGGCCCTTTATGCCCTAGTATTCTTTGAAACATGAGGACAGGAAGGTCCTTTTCTGTATTTACTGGACTGGAGGTGCCGGCAGCAAAGGGATGAAAGGTGGGGATAGGCATGAACAAGAGGTAATGAGAGAAAAACTGAATCTCACTCCGGGGCAATGACAGGCTTCATTTCCAAGTTCTACTGTGTGATCTCAGAGTCTGTCACAGGCAGCTTGGGACGTCCCCAGCCCATGTCTCTGGACTGAGTAGCAGGACCACATCTGTGGTTGATACTGTCTGCCAAGTTTACAGTTTCCTTCTCTTCATGTAGTTCTAATGTTTCCCTGGAGGCAGGATGGCTGGGGAGGGTGTAGAATCCATCCCCATCCTCTAGCCAAACAGGCCTGTGTACTCCTCTGACTCAGGAATCATAGTCTTAAATTTTCAGGCCAACAGCCCCAAATACCGTGAAAAAGGCAATGCCATAAAAATGCAATGGCCCATGGGCCCCCAAGCCCCAACAGCCCTGGCTGGCCAAGGGGCCCACCCCTGACACTTCTGAATCTCGCTATCGGGTGGTTTCTAGCTTTCACACCGCTCAGCTTTTGTGTCTCAGGCCCTTCTGCAATCACTGGGCTGATCTCCCACGGAGGCTCTAAATTCCTCTTTCCACCAGCAAGGTGTCCTTTTCCCTGCCTTCCTGCCAGGGGTAGGTGTTATCATTAAAAAATGCTATCTCATTCTCTGATTATGTCTGTCCCTGACTAGTGAGGTGTCACGTCTTGCCACATGTTTATTAGTGGATTTGGTCTGCTGCAGAGATGCTCAACTGGAGGCAGTTTTGCTCCTCTCCCCTAGGGACACGCGGCGATGTCTGCAGACATTTTGGGTCGTCACATCTTATTGGTGTGTGTGTGTGTGTGTGTGTGTGTGTGTGTTTGCTGCTCACATCTAGTGCCCAGAGGCCAGGGATGCTGGGGAACATTCCACAAAGCTCAGGACAGCCCCCACAGCAAGGAATGATCAAGGCAAAATGCCTGTAGTTCTGTGGCTGAGAAATCCTGCTTCACTGTAAATTGCTGGTAAGACATTTTGTCTTGGAAGAAAAAAAAAAAAAGAATCCATTTGGAGATGCTCTTCACCATGATAGACATTAGCCCTTCATCTGTCATCTATGCTGCAAATATTTCCTTTATTCTGCCCTCTTTTAGTTTCGTTTATGGTCTCTTTTACCACACATACAAAACTTAATGTAGTCAAGTCATCTTCCACTTATGTAACAGCCTCTGAGTTTCCCATCTTGGTTGAGGTTTGAGGTCCCCCACCCGACCCCTGTTTAATGCATGTGGGTTTCCTACTTCCACTTTTTTTTAAAAAAGCTTTTATTTTTCTTCTTTTTTGAAAAAGATTTTATTTATTTGTTTGACATAATAAGAGAGAGAGAGAGACAGACAGACAGAGAGTGAGAGACTACAAGCAGGGGAGAAGCAGAGGGAGAGGGAGGCTCCCTACTGAGCAGGGAGCCTGACATGGGACTCAATCCCAGGACCCTGGGATCATGCCCTGAGCCCAAGTCAGATGCTTAATGGAATGAGCCACCCAGGCGCCCACAATTTCTGTTGAGGTTTCTATTGTTCTATTCATTAAGCCTTAATCCCATCTGGAACTGATCTTTCTAAGTGGAGACCGGTGAAGGTCCAGATATTTTTTTTCCAGCTTGGAAAAAAAAAAAAACAGTTGTGGTTTTAACATAGCTCAAATTCACTATCCTTTTCCACTGAATTAAAACCCCTATTGTGTATTAAATTTACACACGCACGCGTGCACATGTGCACATACTTCTGGGCTCCATCTTTTTCCCTGATATTTGTCAGTCTCAGTAATAACAACAGATCTTGATGATGTGGCTTTGTGGTATGTAGTACGTGCAGGCCAGTTGCCACCTCTGTTCTTTTCTTTCCCCTTAAATACTTTATTGGTTAGTTTCAGAAATTTCTTCTTCTTCATTATTCATTCTTAGGTCCCCAAAGAAAGTTAAGGGGAACCTCTCCTTCCTCCCAAACTGAGCTGTGTTGCTCTGCCTTCTATGTTTGTAGCCCAGGGTCCTTTCCCTCCATGTGGCTGAGCAGAATTGTCAATAGATAGTCATTGGGTACACCCTCCTGCCAGCCTCACTCTGTGCCGGGTCCCCAGCAGGGGCACAGTGCCTGGCACATGGCCCATGCTTGTTAGATATTGGCTGAATTGATGACAAATGGGTAATACACTTGTACTTTTTCTTTTCTTTTTTCTTTCTTTCTTTTTTTCTTCTTTTTTCTCTTTCTTTCTTCCTTTCTCCTCCTCCTCCTCGTCCTCCTCCTCGTCCTCCTCCTCCTCCTCCTCCTCCTCCTCCTCCTCCTCCTTCTTCTTCTTCTTCTTCTTCTTTTGTAAACATGAAAACAAGTTTTATCTCTTGTGCTGACCAAGACAGTCACAGGGTGGTTTAGTCTTTGTCACTGTGAAAGTGTGGCCTTGAGCAGGTATCTCCCCTGCCTCAGTTTTGCTACTCATTGCACCAGCCCTGATGAGCCCCAACCTCCCCCCACTGTGACACAGGATCCTGACAGGGCTGAAGCGTTCTTAGAAGGAGACACACCACACAAAGCAAAGCACCAGGCTGCCATCACGGTGGGCACAGGGCTGGGGGCCCTAATACTTTTAGGGGCCCACAAAAAAGTTCTGATTTCTTTTGAAGTCAAGAGAAAAAAAACTGAACTTTTAGGCAGAAGAAAATGTTTTCACTAGGGAGAAGGTGGTTGGATTATGGACACTGGGGAGGGTATGTGCTAAGGTGAGTGCTATGAAGTGTGTAAATCTGGCAATTCACAGACCTGTATCCCTGGGGCTAATAATACATTATTATATATAATACATTATTAAAAAAATAATAAATTAAAAAAATTTTAAAAAAGAAAATGTTTTCACATATAACAATACACTCGTCTTTCTCCAATGCAGTCATAAAATAAAATTTTAAGTATATTTTAGGTGAGGAAGGGGCCTCTGAAGGCAAGGGCCCACAAGAGTCACAAGGTGGCCTGGTTAAACACAACCCAGATGAGGGAGGTAAATAATTGGCATTAGGAGCATAAGAAGTCCAAGCAGAGTAGACATGTAAGGAGGAGGAATAAAAGAAAGCAGCTCCTTGTCTGGGTATTGCCAGAGACAAGAACACACAAGCTGGAAATGGGTGCAGGAGACTTCTTTGTCCTCTGGGCTGTTCCCTGAGCAAACCCAGACCTGAGCTGGCACAACAGAGCGGAAGAGTGCAGCAGCCAGACAGACCTGGATTCTGGACCTGGCTGTACCTCATGCTGCCCGTGTGACGCGGGAGTAGTCAGCCTCGGGGAGCCTCAGCTAACTCATTGGGAAAACAGTAACAATAACACGCTTTTCTTCATAGGACTGTTAATTATTTAAACCATCACTCAACATAGGTTGAGCACCGCCTGTGGTCCAGGCGCTGTCCTTGGTGCTGAACACATACACCAGTGTGTCCCCATGCATCCAGCCTGGTGCCTGGCACGGAATAGTTCAGTAAATATATGTTGAATTAAGAAATGGAAAATAGGCTGGGGTACCAAAACTAAAATAAGTGAACACATACATAATGCATAGATAATGATGAACATAAACTTAAACTTATAAATATGCGAAGTGCAATGAAAAGGAAAGTGAGGTGCCAGGAAGGAAAAGAACAGGACATGATGACCAAGAGGGAGACAGGAGAGGACAGCATTGGTTCAGATGTAGCATTCTGGGTGGGCTTCTCAGAGAAGGTGACATTCCAGAGAGGGCCTGAAGCGGAAGGATGAGTGACTATTGTGGGGAGAGCTCCTGCCCCCGCCCTGTTCTCTCTCCCAGTCCCTGTCCCTGTGGTTGCAGGCATCCAGCCAGCACTCTGGAGCAGGGAGGACGTGTTGTACTGGCTGCGCTGGGCTGAGCAGGAGTACTCTCTGCAGTGCACTGGGGAGCATGGGTTTGAGATGAACGGCCGAGCCCTCTGCATTCTCACCAAAGATGACTTCCGGCTTCGTGCACCTGGTTCAGGTCAGGGGAACTCACTGGATTCCCTCTAAAATGTTCTGATGGAAACTCAGGTAGGCCCAGGAGGGAGACGAAGGGAGATGGATGCATTGGTTGGAGAAGCATGCTCACCTCTCAGCATGGCAGACGTCCCCCTTTCCATAAATGTTTGCCTGGTCGTTCCTTGCAAAGGCAGGCCTGCGGCAAAGGAATCTGTTTGGCCGTTGTTTGCAGAGACCCATTTCCCCTCTGCTTCCCCATGGCTCTTGTCTTCTCTACCCACTTCCACTCTGCCACTTCTCATCGCATCAGCACGAAGCTTGTGCCTGACCCCAGCCATCGCCCCAGAGTCAGGTGACTGACTTGCTCCCTTCCTCCACTCCTAGGTGACGTCCTCTATGAGCTGCTCCAGTATATCAAGACCCAGAGGCAAGCCCTGGTGTGTGGACCCTTTTCTGGAGGGGCCTTCAGGCACAAGGTGTCCACTCAGTGCTGCCCCTGCCTCCTGGAAGGTGAGGAGATCTTCTCAGAGCTCTGGGACTCTCCCCCAAGTTGGCCTTACTGGGAAGGATGGCAAGGCTTCCTCTAGGCAACCTAAGGGAAGAAGCAGCTGTGTGGGCTGAGCTCCCAGCTCCCCTCTGCCCTGCCTCCTTAGCCCTCACCCTGGCCCCTGTGACTCTCTGGGCAGTCCTCCTCCTCCTGTCTCCTCATTTCTCTGCCCTCTTCTCCAGCAAAGCATTTCCTCTTCTTCTGATCTCCCTGTGGAAATTGTCCTTATTAGGGATTCTAGCAGCCTGAACATGGGGATGTCCACATCCACCATCAGTCCTTATCTATTATCATGGCCTACAACCCAGTGGGTCATCCCCCCCTCCCCTCAAACTCTTCCCTGGGTTCCCAGAACACTCCACAGTCACTCCTTCTCAGTTTCTGGCTTCTCTTTTTCTTCCCTATTTCTCAGTGTTGGGGTACCCCACGGCTTGGGGGGCTTTTCTCTATCTGGACTCAGACCTAGGGTTTTAAATACCATCTAGTACTAATGATCCCTACATATGCCCAGACCTCTGTGATTTCTAGATTTTCACACCCCACACTGCCTACCCTACACCTCTCCTGGGATGTCTAATGGGCATCTGAACCCTAAAAGCTCCTAAAGCAAACACCTGATTCCTGTCCCACCACCCTCCCCACAGCCATGCTCCTCTTCCAGGCTTCCTCATCTCAGAAAACTGCAACATCATCCTCCCAGTTGCTCTGGCCAAAATGTTGGACATCACCTTTGATTGCTTGCTTTATCTCCTGCTCAAATCCCCACCATCAACAAGTCCTATTGGCTGTATCCTCAAAATCTATCCAGAACCCACTCACTTCACACACTTCCCCTGCTGCCCATGGCCCAGCCCTCATGACCAGAACTCACCCACTTCACACACCTCCCCTGCTGCCCATGGCCCAGCCCTCATGACCAGAACTCACCCACTTCACACACCTCCCCTGCTGCCCATGGCCCTCTTGACCTCCTATCATCTATTCACAATAGAGTAGCTAGAGAGATCCATAAGTCAGATCCTGTCATTTCTATGCTCAAAATCTTCCGATGGATCCCATTATACTCAGAGTCAAAGCCACAGTCCTTACAATGACCTCCTGTCCTCTGTCCTCTCCCACCCCTCTCGCACTTGCTCATGCTGGTCTACCCGCAGTGGCTTCTTCATTGAACAAGCCAGAGACACTCTTGCCTCAGGGCCTCTGCTTGCTCTGCCAGGAATTCCCTCCTTTAGATACACACATAGCTCACTTCTCTACTTCCTTCACATGTCTGTTAGATGTTAACACTTCAGTGAGACCTTCCTGTACCATTATGTACCTCTGTCTTTCCCAGGATTTCCCATCTGCCTTATAATGTTTTATTCCATCCCCCCTCACATTATATATTGTTTCTATTTCCTTTTTTATTTTTATCATCTCTCTCCCTTTCCAACCACTATTCCCCCTTTCCCCCACTGCTACAACACAAGCTCCATGACAGCAGGGCCTCTGTTTTTCAGTTCAGTGGTATGTCCTCAAGGTTTTTAGAACAATGCCGGCTCACAGAAGGTTCTCAATAAATATATTTTTGGGTGCATAGAGAGGACATAGGACTGAGATACAAGGCATCTGGATTCTGGACCTGGTTCTGTCATCCCCTGGTTTTGCAAACATTTTACGGTTGAGGGAATAGGTTTGAGAGATTGAGTTACTTGTCTGGGAGCTGGGGTTAGCACCTGGTCTATCTGGCCCTCACCCTTGCCCTCTGTGCCTCCCTGACCTTCCAGCTGGGAACTGGATGGGGGAAGAGCATTAGAAGTGCTGCCCACAGGGCTCCCAGTCATGCCATTAAGGGGTCTGGGCTGGGGGAGGCTCTGGGCCCACAGAATCAATGGTACTTACCTGCTTGCAGAGGGGACTGGGTCACTTCCGTTGGCTCCTGGAAGCAATCTCCTGCAGCAGCCATCACACCTGGGGCTGGCCAGCTCCTCAAGTCCCCTGGCCAAGTGGCCCCTCAGCAGGGAGGAGTCCCTCAACGTATCACACTGTGCGGAGCTGGGCTGCAGGGCTAAGGGAGCCTGCTCCTTCCCCACCATGCCACAGGCCCCCATCGATGGCAGGATCGCTGGTGAGTAGGAGACCATGTGCCCCTGGCCCAGAGGGAAGTGTGCTGAGGCCAAGTCCCAGGGGTGGGTGGCAGGGAGGAGGGCTGTTTTCAGCTTGAGAATGAGTCTGTGCTGGGTTGTTGGGGGATATAGGGTGACTGTCCGTATGCCGGCCACAATCTGGCCACAGCAGGCAGCGCTGTCCAGGGTCGCCAAGCCCACCCTTTCTCCAGGGCAGGGACAGTGAAGCCGGTCATAGTCAGTGAGATTGGCATGGCCTACTCCTCTCCTTCGAATTTTTATTTATTTCTTTTTAAATGGTTGGGTGCTTACTGGGTGCTGGGTGTGATTCTGAGAACTTTATTTAATCCCACACCAGCTTTTGGAGGTTTGTGTTAGACCCATTTTATAGGAAGGAAATGAGGCAAGGAGAGGTTAAGTGACTCCCCCAGGATCCATCACACAGCAGTAAGTGGCAGAGCTGGGGTGTGACCCCAGGAAGTCTGGCTTCAAAGCCTGAACTCTAAGCAGGTGACATAATTCCTCTCTACATTCATCAGTAAAGGGTTGATTAAAGGCCGCCAGACAGACTGACAGATAAACCGCCTGCTTAACCACCGCCAAGGGGTGGTTTGTTCTAAGACACCACAGAAGGGGCAGAAGCCTAGCTTCTGGGTTGGAAATGGCTGGGAATCACTAAAACACAAATATCAGGTCTTTTTAATAATGATGCTTAATATTCTTTGAGCACTTGGGGCGCCTGGGTGGCTCAGTGGGTGAAGCCTCTGCCTTCAGCTCAGGTCATGGTCTCAGGGTCCTGGGATGGAGCCCCGCATTGGGCTCTGAGAGCCTGCTTCCCACCCCCCTGCCTACTTGTGATTTCTCTCTCTCAAATAAATAAATAAAATATTCTTTGAGCACTTACTCTGTACCAGACCCTGGGCCAAGGGCTTTTGAGTTTATGTTACTTAATCCTCATATCACCACCTATAAGGAAACTGTGGCTTGGAAGAGGTTAGGGAACCTGCTGGAAATGACCCAGCTGCAAGGCTCAGGGAGGGGGACTAAATCTCTTGCTCCCAGGCCCCCTCTGCCACTTGTCCTCCAAGATGGCACATTTGATTTCCTCAAGGCCTCTCCCCGGGGGCTCGACAGGGTAGATTTAATAATCCCAATTTAATGGAGAAGCCGCTGAAGGGATGGATCTGGAGACAGGTGCAGGCCACTGGCCACCCTCTGGCACCCCCACTGCCTGCCCTTGCCACCATGAAGGATGTTGGCTAGGTTAGACATCTTGGTCTAGGTCACTAGGAGACTTCGGTGACTGGGGAATCTGTCCATACCTCTCTGAGCCCATTCCATCATCTTCCTGGGGATAAAGGTAACCACTTCTTAAAGTTATGGGGAATAAATGAGGCAATGAGCCCCCACACGTGACTGGTTCTGTTGAAGCTGCCATCTTGACCATCCCACTGCATGCCTGGGCCCTAGCCTAGAGAGCACCAGAGCACCTTCCTAATACCTGTCCTCATAGCTCCAGGAAAGCTTTGTCTACACCCCTGTGCTCAATTGCAGACTGCCGGCTGCTGTGGGATTATGTGTACCAGCTACTCTCTGACCCCAGGTACGAGCCCTACATCCGGTGGGAAGACAAGAATGCCAAGATCTTCAGAGTTGTGGATCCAAACGGGCTTGCCAGACTCTGGGGAAACCATAAGGTAAACCACAGGCAGCAGGAGGGGTGGCCTCCACACATCCAGAAGAGGACAGAGCAGGGGTTCAGAGTGGACCTGTCAGCACTAGGGGATGGTCCTCAACTGACCGGGGAGGGGAGGGTGTCCCCAGCTTCCCTAGCAGCTCCAGGAGTGTTGGGATCAATTTATTCTGGGAGATCCTGGGGACAACAGGATGTTACTTCTGAAGGATGGGGACTGTCCCTGAAACTCAGGGGTCTTGCCATCTACTCACTCAAACCCACTTTTGCTTAGCACTTGAGACTCTCAAAGCATTTTTACTTGAATTGTGCAATATGTGCTGTGGGGCAGTTGGGCCAGATGAGGAGACCAGTTTCCTGGTTTCCTGGAGAGAGCTGGGGTAGAAACCCAGGTCTCAGGTCTTGTGTGGCTCTGGGCTCTACTCTATTTTAAAGATTGGTTGATTGATGGATGGATGTATTGATTTGTGGTGGGAGAGGCAGAGGGGGAGGGAGAAGAAGAAAAGCAAACTCCCCGCTGAGCAAGGAGCCCCACTCGGAGCTTGATCTCACTACCCCAAGATCATGACCGGGGAGGAAATCAAGAGTTGGGCTCTCAACCACCCGTGCCACCCACGCAGCCCCGCGGTGCCCCCTCTTGTTGCCTCTCAGTGTATTGGTGGCTGGAAGGATGTAAATGACTCAAAGCTGCATGTGTTCACCTGGTCCAGTCCCCATGTAGTACAGGGAGGGAAACTGAGGCCCAGAGAGCAGCAATTCCATTTAATGAGCATATGCTACATGCCGAGCACTGTGCTAAGTCCTCGCAGGGTTTAGCTAATTTAGTCCTCACAACACACCTGCAAGATGAGTGGTCTTATCCTCATTTGAAGGCCAGGGAAACGGATGCAGAGAGGCAAGGAAACTTATCCGAGGTCCTGCAACTGCCAAATGGTGGAGCTGGGGCTTACGGTGACATTAAAGCCCAGCCTCTTTGCCCTTACTCTGCACTGTTCACCCCTCAGAGAGAGAATAGATAAAATGACTTAGCTAAAGTCACACAGCTCGTGATTTCCTCCTACTGCTGTGCTCCCCTTCCCATGCTGTCTCTCTGACTGTGTTTTCAACTAAATATATATGTATTTGTTGCTCCAGGTGACATTTGCTATTTAAAAACAATGCGTGAAGAGTGCTAGGGTCGTTCAGTTGGTTAAGCATCTGCCTTCGGCTCAGGTCAAGATCTCGAGATACTGGGATCGAGCCCCACATCAGGCTCCCTGCTCAGCATGGAGTTGATTTCTCCCTCTGCCCCGCCCCTCCTGCTTGTGCTCTCTCTCTCTCTCAAATAAATAAATAAGATCTTTTTAAAAAAATTTTTTTAAAGTAAATGCAACAGCTGATTTACTCCTGCCCCATGGTTCTCAACCCTGTAGGTAGTGCTCATTATTTCTCCTCCATCCTTCCCCTGCCTTTCTCCTTCCAAACTCAAAAGACTCTTAGAAATGCTGACAGCAATCTGGACTGAAGGGGTTAAGAAACCACCCAGTTCAATCTGCTCCTTCCTTTTTCTTTTTCTTTTCTTTTCTTTTTTTTTTTTTTTTTAAGAAATGGGGGGAGTAGAGGATGGGAAGCAGGGAGACAGAGACAGACACTTTTTTTGAGAGAGAGTGAGAGTGACCATGGGGAGGGGCAGAAGGAGAGGGAGAGAGAGAATCCCAAGCAGATACCTGGCTGAGTGTGGAGCCCGTCGTGGGACTTGATCTCCCAGTCCTGAGATCATGATCTGAGCTGAAAGCAAAAGCCTATGCTTAACCACCTGAGCCACCCAGGTGCCCCCAACCTGCTCCTTTCCAGGTGTGGAAACAGAGGCTTGGAAGGAGTGGGGTGGGGAGAGGAGGGTGATGTGGGACTGCTTTGCCTTCTAGAACCGGGTGAACATGACCTATGAGAAGATGTCTCGTGCCTTGCGTCACTACTATAAGCTGAACATCATTAAGAAAGAACCCGGGCAGAAACTCCTATTCAGGTGAGTAGCCTAGGGGCCAAAGTGAAAAGGGGAAGTGATGGTGTTGGGTGGGCTGGAAGCAGCTGGGGCAGGAGCTGATTTGCAACTGGGGCTTGACTTCCAGATTTCTGAAGACACCCAGCAAGGTCAGCCAGGATGAGGACAGCCGCCTGGAGCAGCCAGAGAGCCAGGAGCAGGACAGGATGGATTTCAAGGAGAAGATGCTGGAAGTCTCTCCGTGAGGGTCAGGTGGATTCTGGGCACCAAGCACTGATGGACAGAAACTGAGTATCCCTTGATGGCAGCTAGCTGCCCGTCTCTGCCTTCCTCACAGAGCAGCAGGGATCCCCAATGGGTTTTGCACTCACAGGATCATCACTGTTGTCTCAGACCTCAAAGCTGCCTGGGCACCCGGGAGGCTGAGAACTGGGAGGTTTTACATTCTGGACACTGTGGGGGACATCGTTCTTGAGTAAGGCAGCCCTGGGGCTCAGTGGGGCATGAGAATGAACTCTCTCCCTGCCCTACCCCTTGCTACCTGCTCAGCTTGGGAGCAGTTGCTGGGCACCGAAAGAGTCTCCAACTCAGCTCCTTCAACTTACAGAAGAAGGTAGCAGGGGCCCCTCACGGAGCCTTAGCTCCTTCCTCTTTTGTAAGAGGGACCTGTCAGTCTTAGTAATAACATCTAACAATGCTAACTGACATTGAAGTGACCCCTGTGTACCAGGCCTCTTACTAAGGGTCCTGTCCATATTTTATCTCATTCCATTCACACACCAAACCCCCAAGGTTTAAAGATGGGGAAACAGAGGCAAGGCTTGCAGAGCTTGGATGTCTCTTCAGAACACAGCACTGTTCCTTGGCTGGTCGGTTGGTGTTAATGATTCTGCGTGTCTCTGGGGCCTTTAGTGACTCTGGGGCCCTTCTCAAGCCAAGGCCATGGCCCTGCCTCACTGCCCTCAGCATCTCTGGTGAATGGTTCGTCTCCCTTGGCCCAACCTTCTTTCCTGCTTTCATTCCTTTGGTGACGCTGTGACTATGACCCAGCCGAGAGGACCTCTGCCTCCTGAACCTGTGGTCTCCTACCCACACCTGCCACATGACCTTGGGCAGGTTGTTGTCTCTCTCCGGAACCTCAGGCTTCTCTGTAAAATGCAGATGCTGTTCCCAATCTGACATCACAGGATTGCTAGAAATCTCCGTAAGACAACAGTGGTGACATGCTTAGAGTGTGCTTGCTCCGTAGGGACCACTTAGTCTGTGTTCACCAAAAACATGCCACAAACCCAACTGAATCTATGTTCAGCTTCTCTTCTTTTATCCCCAACGCCCCAGGAGTGGCCGGGGCCTCGCCAGGGGATCAGAGCCTCTGCCCTGTAACCCTTCCAGTAAGGTTTGCGGGTGAAAGGGAAGGGGATATTTTTACTTCATTGAAAACAGAACTTCTTGGATTCACATCTTCTTTCTCAGCAGGAGGAAACCTCTGCCTCCTGACCCCACCCCCCACCCTCCCGCAGGTCAGGAAATCCCCAGCCTGAGAGCCTGAGCAGACTCTGAGTCACTGTGCAGAAGCTGATAAGGATTCCTGGACTTTGGCCCTCAGAGCTGCCACCACTCCTGTGCAGGGCTTCTGTCCTGGCTGAGCCCTGCCCCCGGCTCTGGACAGTTCCACGCCAGGGAGTAAAGGCTCACTACAAAAATCCTTGGTCTCAGGGCACCTGGGTGGCTCAGTGGGTTAAGCCTCTGCCTTCAGCTCAGGTCATGATCTCGGGGTCCTGGGATCGAGGCCTGCATCGGGCTCTCTGCTCAGCGGGGAGCCTGCTTTCTCCTCTCTCTCTCTATGCCTGCCTCTCTACATACTTGTGATCTCTCTCTCTCTCTGTTTCAAATAAATAAATAAAATCTTTAAAAAAAAAATCCTTGGTCTCTTTCCTCTCTCTTGAAACTGCTCCATCTCCTTGACTTTGGTCCCGGGTGAACCCTTGCCCCATAGCTTTTCTCAGCATCTCTAACCCAGAACTCCACAACTAGACTGGGAAAGCCTTTCAAAATCCACTTGTCCAGCCTCTCCTTTTATTGATAAGGCAACTGAGGCCAGAAATGGGGAGGGACGGGCTCAAGGACAAACAGCCCAGCTCAGCCTGGCCGACTCCTCACATTGCCTCAGAAGTCACTTTTTCCAGGTACGATGTTGGCATTTTTTTGAGGCATTCGTTCGTGGTTGTCAACAGCAGTGTATCCCGGGGGCTACGTCTTCACCCAGGGTGATGAATCCCACCCAGCACTAGACCCATGGGGTCTGGGCTTGGGCAGAATCTACCACCCCAGAGTCCGAATGCCCGGTCATCCCGCTCAACCCCGAGGGAAGCCCACCCTTTCCCCATCTCCCCAGGCACATCAGGCCCAGGTCAGCGATATCCACCTAGGTGCCATGAATAAAAGGATTCATCTAGCCCTTCCTTCCACCAGCGTTAATGGAGCACTTGCTGTCTATCTGGCACCAGGTGAGGCTCTGGGTTTACAACCATTTTTGGCACAGATTCCTGAAAAGTGATGGGTCACTGAAAACAGGTCAAGATGGACTTCCTCACAGATCATTTTTAAAAAGCAAGAGATAAATTTTCATGATTTGAAAAAGTAGCCAGCCATGTTTGTCTCTTATTTTTTTTTTTGCCAAATAATATTGAAGTCAAAAGTAAATAAATAATTTATTTAAAAACGGAGTGTGTTAAGAAGTTCATTAATGAAATAAATGACACAAGTCACGGTCTCCATACAGTCAAGCCACTTACGCATTCACCCAGGAGCATGGGCTCCATGATTCTCCATTTCTGCTACGTGGGTTCTTGCAAACAGTCTTTTTCTCCTCACAAGGAAGTTCCACTTCTCCCCGGCTTTACTGAGATGTGATTGACATATGGCACCACGTAAGTTTGTGGTGACAACATCTAACACTTCCTTCAATCCTGGTGATACTGCCATTTCTTGGGCTCTTAGGGGAAACCTGAGCTGATGCTTGTGACCTGTTGTCCCTGTCGTGGAGGAGCCTAGCAGTGACCATCGTTCTTGACTTCTTCCTCTGGTCCCTCCCCATGATGTCAATCCGCATTTTCTACTCAAGTCTTGTCTGGGAAAGTTTTATAGAGATGCACAGAAAACACATACATTTACAGAGCAAGGGCTTGTTACCTCCAAACTATCCAGCCTCTGGAGATACCTGCCAAGGCACTCTTGGCTCAGAAGGAGTCTGGGAAACGACCAGCCCCCTCCTGTGTGCCCACTTAGCCCCTCAATGGGACTTCCAAACTAAGCTGCCACGGGGGCCAGCTCCAAGATTTGCGTGGGGAGTTCAAACCATGCGGTTCTGAAATCAGGATACGCCCATGTAAAAAAAAAGATTTTAATCATGAACTTAAATTCCTAAATCCTTTTAAGTGAATTGTGGATGTGGGGAGGGGTGGGGCTGGCATCTGAAGGAGGGTGCAGCCCTGCCTTTGGGAAGTTCACTCATCAGTCCTTGTCGCAGTCTTCAGGGAGAGGTGTAATGAGAGGCATGTCCCCTGGAGACAGTGGGGGACAAGGTGGCGCTGGGAGGTGCCAGAGAGAACACCCCTAGGAAGGATCATAGAGGCTTCTGCTCTGTTTTTCCCTTTTTTTTGGAGGGCCTGGAGGTGTGGTGGGGCTGTGGGCTTCATGATCACGAGGAGTTGAGGGTAGGTCAGGGGCTGACAGCAGAGGCCCGTCCCTGGGGGGAGGGGGCAAAGGGGTCACCAAGTTACATGCTTGGGTCAGCCTTGCTATCAAGGCAGGAGAGTAAACCAGGACCGGGGCTGACACTCCCGTAAGGGTGAAGAGCGCCTTTGGGAACAGGGAGGGGTCGTCCTGTGTCGGACCCTTGAGGGCCTACCAGAGAAAACTCCCGACAGCACCTGTCGCACATACCCCACTTCCTGGGGCAGCTGATGCTGGGAGGAAAACACGTTATATAGAGCCAGTGCACAAGGAGCCTTCAAGGGGTCACTCAGCAGACTATCAAACTGCACTCCATGCCAGGGTTTTCTGCCCTGCCTCCCAGAGGCCTGGCCGGCTGCTAGGCCTGGAATCAACTGTTCATTAAAACCGTGCCCTTTCCTCAGAACTGAAGTGAAACCAAAAGGAGAAGAGGTGAGAGGAGCAGCTGGCCTGGGACAGGGCTCTGCACGGGGCAGGGAGCACATCTCCCTCGGGGACAACTGAGCCCCGGGCTTCACCACCCAGAGCAGAAGGAAGGCTGGGCCAGGAGCCGGAGCCCATTTCAGTGCTTTAGGGGGGCTGAGCATAATCTAACACTCACCTTAGATGGGGCTGCCCTGGCCCACTGAGCTTCCGAATGTCTATGCTTTTGTTGATGACACAAAGCCCGTGGTCCTGTTGACAGGTAATGCCCATTGCAGCTTCAATGGGGCCGTTGTAAGGGCCTCTGATGATAATAAATGATGCAATCAGGTAATAAACATAATGAGAACATGCGTTTTGGTACACAGACTCTTCCAGGATAAGAGTCCATGGGGAAAAACACTTTGAGAGAGTTTATTTTTGTTTTTGTTTTATTGTTGCTGTTGCTTTTTTCTGGGGCTGGTTTCACAGA
Source organism: Lontra canadensis (assembly GCF_010015895.1). Classification (NCBI taxonomy): domain Eukaryota; kingdom Metazoa; phylum Chordata; class Mammalia; order Carnivora; family Mustelidae; genus Lontra; species Lontra canadensis. The sequence goes on along the minus strand of NW_022631021.1, from coordinate 1,861,686 downwards.
AACTCACGTGGAACTGAACCGGGAAGTTTTTGCTCCTGGGCAAAGACAATTCAAGGTCACTCCAATCCCAGGGACATGCCTTAGCAAGCCCTGAGTCCCGCTAATAATAAATCCTCCCCGTAACCGTTGCCTCTCTGGAGCCTGCCGATGCCTGGCCGGGCGCGGAGGCCCCACCGAGCTCTCACAAATTAATGCAGACCCCGGTGAAACTGAGAGCGTCTACTCTGTCTTGGGGACCCTCGGGCTCTGGGCTTATCCCTGGGAAAGGGCTGCAGTTTGAAGACATGTCCACCAGATGGCGCAAAGCCTCTTTTGTAAGAGTGTAGGAGCCCATGGTGGGCTCACTGCACCTGCTCTGGGTGGGGGCGAGTCTGCCTTCTCCTACCAGGACGTGAATACAGATCTCCAACCCAAGCATACCCCGTAAGCAGACATCCAGCCCCGGCTTAAACACCTCCGGGGACGGGGTCAGGGTAAGTAGTGGGGGTTGGGAGAGAGGGCGAGGAGCAACCTATTCAGTGATAATGTCACCCATCCTTTCCCAACACTCGGCCCATGGGTTTCTAAAATCCCTAGCACCAGGCTCTTTGTTGTGAATAATTTAGTATCTCCATCTCTAAATCTCTTATCACCTTATCCTTTAGTAGTTTATCAAGAGTCTGAACAGTGGCTCAGACATGATTTTTCAGTCTGGGACGCGGCCAGGGGCATGTCAAAAGTCACTCTACCTGCCCACTCTCCTGCCCGCCCCCCGGACCTAGATAAGGAACCCGAAGGACTGAGACTACCTGAGTTCCCTGGTGGCTTTCGTGAAGGCAGCCTCCTGGGCCTCGGTTTCCCTATCTGTAAAGTGACTAACAGCTTCCCTTACCCTGACTGCCACATTAACTTGTTGAGAAATTGTCAATGAAATGATGCATTCATATATTTACCAGATATTTATTGAGCACCCCCTATAAGGTAGGCACTGTTCTAGAAAGTAGGGAAGACGTAAGGAAACAAGAAATGGCACATCTGATATCAGGCGGTGCAGTAAATGCCATGAAAGGAGATACAATGGAGTCAAGGGAAGGGGGAGCATTCTAAATTGGACTGTCAGAGATGTCACAAGCATGTGAAAACAGGAGCGAGTCATCTCCCCCGACAGCCATTTCCCCCTGTACTGTCTGTCCCCCTTCTCTGTGGCCTGTAGTTCCTACTGTGAAAGTGAGACAGATGGTGTTTCTGAGTGTTGAGATAGATACTGTTGTTAGTTTCTGTTATGTGCAATCAGAAGCAATCCTAGTAGATATGAATAGTGCAGACGGAAAGGCTGGGAAGGGAGAAGACCAAACTGACCCAGAGCTGCTCCTCTCTAGTCCCCTCTTTTCCCCTCGGGGGAACCACAAGCTAAGGCTGATGAGATCATCAATTCTCCTGAACAGGCCTCAGCTCTCCAGGTCAGGCCCGTCTACACATCTCAACTCAAGAAAGCACTGGGTGCTGTTGAAAGCTCTCTGACTGGAAAGCCCCAGGGTTCTAAATGTGGCTCTTGAAATCCCAGCAATTCTTACCAGGAGGAGATTTCCCTTCAATCACACACTCCAGCTAGTGACATGCTCAGGTTCTCAACCTGTAGCCTGGGGTGGAAGGTGCCTATCAGCTTATCGGAGAGCCGATGTCTGGGGGTGGCTGGTACCTGGTGAGTAAATCTCCAGAGAGATTCTGGAGCAGCTGACAAAGCACTTTTCTCCCTACCATCCCTTATGAGCACCATGATCAGACTCTATTTTAGGGATAGGACAACTGAAGAGCAAAGCTATCAGGGGATCCCGAGTGTATGGGATCCTGCCTTTCATTCAGGACCCTTTTCAAGCTTTGGAACAGACCATCCCAACTCCAGCTTCGCACAAACCCTAATGTGATTTATGACCAAGAACGTTATGTTTTCATGGCTGAAGAGTGAATAATTCACCAATTTGGTCTCAATCAGCCACAAAAAGGGAAAAGGATGTTTGACAAAGCAGAAGATCTGAACTAGAGCTAACAGCAGAAGGTCCCCAAAGAAATAGCAGAAATGAAAGCTGGGCGGCCCAACCTCATCTTTATTTTCAGTCAGATGAAGTGCCTTTCTGATGATGCAAATTCATTTATTTGACTTTGCAGTGAGTTGGATGTGCCCAGATCAAAATCCAGTTCCTGGGTTAGATGGGACAGGGGAAGAGGCATCCATCATTTCTGCCCACATTCCATTGCCAGGACTCGGGCAGGTGGCATACAGATATGGTCCTCAGCTCCTTCTGAATGCTGTCCCACCCTTACTTATTCCATTCTCCAGCCTTCCTTATCCTGCTCTGTGGTGAGGAAGCTGACCCATGGGGATGGCACCAATGGGCTCCTTTTGTCCTCTGCTTGTAGTTGGCTTGGGTCAAGGAAGCCTCTGGCAGGAAAACTGGAGAGTGTGGCCAAGGTATGTGTTTCCGCCAGTCTCTCCTTGACTGGGGACTTTCCCCCAGTCCCAAGCAGGTCCATAGGTTGGCTATGTTCTTCTACTAAAGGCCACGTTTCTGTCTCCAGATGGTCACTCCATACGGTCACTCCCTCCAAGTTTTGTTCCTATTCCCTCCACTTGCCCTTTTAGACTGAGGGATGGTAACCACTGCCCACTCTTGGCTGCCCCAGGAAACTGTGCCAACATTTGCTGTTTTCCCTACACCCTGGCTGCATCCTTATAAATGGTATTGTTATTAAACTTTCCACGATTTTCTGGTGCGAGTGGGCCCTCTGCTTCCTGCCGTCGTCCTGACTGCTCCATGTGGATGCACATAGATGCAAGGGGGGCTGGGGAAGGGAGTCCCAGCCTGGGTGTTTCTCCTCATGGTATGGAAAGGACTCTTTGGTGGACAGCTGTCTCTGCTCCACCCGCTCTGACCTCTACGCCTTTGGCTTTTTTGTGTAGGCTATTAGAAGGTAATGCCTCTTTCCCGCACCCCAGTTTCCTCATCTGTAAAATGAGTGAGTGGGCTGGGGAGGAAATCTATTCACCTGACATTCGGTAGCCCCTCCAGCTATAAATGGTGTCTCTGTTGTCCCGAGCTACTTGGCTCCTTGCCTGTGAACTCAAATGCTGGTTTCTCTTTGTGGCTCCAAAATAAAAGTAATCTCATAATTACTTATACTCATAATGTCACATAGCTTCTAACTTCCTCTTGTAAATGCAGTTGTGCCTCTCCCCAAGACCAGCCAAATTCATTTCTTGAAGCCCTAAACCCCAGTACCTCGGAATGCAACTGTATTTGGAGTTAGAGCCTTTAAAGAGGTAATTAAAGTAAAATGAGGCTATTAAGGTGGGCTCCAATCCAATCTGACTGGTGCCTTTCCAAGAAGAGGAGATTAAGACACACAGAGAGACACCAGGAATATGTGCACACAGGGGAGAGATCCTGTGAGGACACAGCGAGAAGGCAGCCATCTGTAAGTCTGTGGTACTCAGGGATGCAGATCTTAGAAAACTAACACATGTTCCACGTTGGGTTCCAGCCATTGAAGGCTGCTGTGTGTTATGGCTCAGTGCTTTGGTAACGTAACCTGTGATGGTAATTCAGTGGAGGTCAGGGAGTCCCTCAAATTTCCCTCAGTAACAAATCTCTACTTGAAGCATGACTCTTCATAAGACAGAGCCCCAGAGAGATGAGCAATGAGGTAATGTGGGATTCAACCCAGCATCCCTCTTGTCATCCTCCTGGTAATAACTGATTTTACCTCTGGGAGTAGCTTCTGTCCTGCTCCATCACATTCTTCTGCCTCTGGCCTTGGAGAAAAGCCTGCAACCCAAGCAGGGCCACTGAGAGAAGCTCATTCCCCTGACTACAGTGATTGTTCCAGAGAAGGCATGTGACCCAGGACAGGCCAGTCAGAGTCCTTCCCTGGCATTTTTCTGACTGGAGCTGGCCAGGAGGTTACCCACCCCACCCCACCCCCAGCTGGTAAAGATCATGCCTTCTGCCATTATGGTATGACAGAGAAGCAGATGAGGCAAAGTCCTGACAGGGCCTGCTGTCCATTTCTGATCCTTGGGAGCTCTGAGCTGTCCTGAGCCCCAAAGATCTTCCTTTAATTCTTTGACAACCCCGATAGCTTCCTAACAAATCTCCTTTCACTTAAGTTGGTTTGAGTTGGGGTTTCTGTCTTATACAATTAAGAATGCTCTAACTCTATTTTGAGGAGATACAGTCCTTGCCAAAAATTATTTGGCACTCTTCAAGTCTGCTCCCAGGCCTGCCACTTCTCTGTCTTCTAGAAGGTGAGTTCCCTATCCCCAGAGGTTTTCAAGGAGAGAGGGAGTGTCCTTTGTCTGGGATGAATCAGAAAGAATTGCTGCTTTGGAGCTGAGGAGATTTCACTGGGTGGCATCAAATATTCTCAGTACCAGTCACTATTCCATTATGTACCTTGTCCTCTTGCCAGGGATTAGAGAGGCCTACTGCTTGAACACAGCTCTACTTTTGTCCCAAATTCATACATCAAGAGTTTATGGACATCAGTATAATAGACTATATTATTAAAATGGAACACAAAACACATACCATCATCTCAACAGACACAGAAGAATCATTTGGCAAAATCCAACATTCTTTCATGAAAAACATACTCATATCTTGGAATAGAATTGAACCTCTCCAACCTGATAAATGTTGTTTATGAAAACCTGGCTGCTACATCACACTTAATGGTAGAAGATTAGATGCTTTCCCCCTAATGCCAGGAGGTTCTAGCCAGGGAAATTAGGCAAGAAAAAGAAATGAAAGGCATTCAGTTAGGAAAGGAAGAAGTAAAACTCTGTCTGATCATACATGTTTTAATATTGCATATTGAAGAGACCCAAGGAAAAATATATATTAGAATGAATAAGCAACTTGATCGTAAGATATAAGACCAATCTATAAAAATCAGCTGTATTTCTACACACCAACAATGAACAGTCTGAAAATGAAATTTAAAAACAATCTTATATACACTAGTATCAGAAAGAATAAAATACTTAGGAGTCAATTCAAATAAAGAACAAGAAGTATATTTTCAAAACTACAAATCACTGTTGAAAGAAATTAAGGAGGATCTAAATACATAGGGAGATATTCCATGTTCATGGATCGGAAAACTTACTATTGTTAAGATGGCGGTACTCCTCTAACTGACCGACAGATTCAGTGCAATCCTTCTTGAAATTCCAACTGTTTGTTTTTTTTGACAGAAATGGATATGCTGATACTAATATTTATATGGAACAGCAAGTGACCCTGCATAGCCAAAACAATAGCCAAAGTAATCTTGAAGAGGAAAACAAAGTTGGGGGATCCATGTTTCCCAATTTCAAATTTTACTGCAGAGCTACAGTAACCAGAACAGTGTGGTACTGGCATAGGATAGACATGTAGATCAGTGAAATAGGATTGAGAATCCTGAAACACACATTAATGACAATTAATTGTTGATAAGTGAGCCAAGACTATTCAGTGGGGAAAGAATAGTGTCCTCAACAAATAGTGTTCAGACAATTGGGGATCCACATGCAAAAATGTGAGGCTGTATGCTTGCCTCACACCAATATACAGAATTCAACTCAACACAAAATTCATCTCAATACAAAAATTAACTCAAAAGGAATCAAAGACATGCATATAATGGCTAAAACCATAAAACCTTTGGAAGAAAACATAGGAGTAAATCTTCATGACTTGGATTATGTAACAGTTTCTTTTTTTTGTTTGTTTGAAGATTTTATTTATTTATTCGTCAGAGAGATAGAGAAAGAACAAGAAGGGGGAGCTGCAGGCAGAGGGAGAAGGAGGCTCCCCATGAGCAAGGAGCATGATGTGGGACTTGATCCCAGGATCTTGGGGATCATGACCTGAGTCAAAGGCAGATATTTAATTAGCTGAGCCACCCAGGCACCCCCAGATAACAGTCTCTTAAATGAGACCCCAAAAGCAAAAATAGATACATTGGGCTTCATCAAAATAAGAAGACAGCACAGAAAATGGGAGAAAATATTTCCAAATCGTATATCTGACAAGGGACTTGTGCCCAGGAAATATGAAGAACTCTTACAAACCAATAATAAAAAGAGAAATAACCTAACAAAAAGGGGCAAAAAACTTGAAGAGACAATGAAAAATCACAAAAAAGATATATGAATGGCCAATAGGCACATGAGAAGTTGCTCCCCACCATCAATCATTCGGGAAACACAGACCAAACCACAATGAGACACTATCTCACGCCTACTAGGATGGTCCTAACACACAAGTGTGTGGAGAATTTGGAACCCTCATACATTGCTGGTGGCACTGTGAAATGGCGAGGCTGCTATAGAGAACAGTTTAGCCATTTCTCAAAAAGACAGTATAGATTTACCCTATGATCCAGCAATTCCATTCCTAAAGACATGTCCAAGATACCTGAAAACAGAGGGCCACATAAGAATTCATACACAAATGTTCATTGTGTCATGCTTCACAATAGCCAGAAAGTAAAAACAACCCAAGAGTGTATCGGCTGATTAATGGATAAACAATATGGGGTATATCTATCCAATAGAATATTATTTGGCCATAAGAAGAAATAATGTTCAGATTGTATGATCCCACTTCCACACAATGTCCATCCAGCTAAGCAAATCAGTAGAGGAAAGAAGTGCTTATGAGCAAACAGACCCCTGTGTGGATTGACAGCTTCCCCCAAAGACAACAGGTCAAAGGCACTTTCCTAGGTCCCTGAGAGTGGGGCACAGCATAAGGATTAGAGCCCAGTCTTTGAATTGTGATGGTTGTGGGCTCGAACACTCCTTCCACCTCTTACGAGACATAAAGTGTTAGAAAATGGTTTCTCTGAGCCCTCTCATCTGTAACATAAGAATAATTCTTACTTTGTAGGCTTCTTAGGGGGATTACCTGCTTGGTAGCTTGGAGTGTTCAATAAATGATAGCTGACATCATCATCATCATCATCATCATCATCATTGTTATTGTTATTTTCTCTTGGACAGAGAAGGAAGAGGTCCCTGGAAAGAAATTTTGACCTTGGATGAGAGGTAGAAGGAAAAGGCCCCCTGAAAGAAGTAGACAGAATGATTTTAGGTTGTAGCTAGGGCTAGCAGGGGACGGATGACCCTCTCGGGGAATGGGGGGCAGGAGGGTGACCAGAGAGGGAAAGGGTACAGATACTCAGCCTCCCAGTACTATCGCCAAGTGGGTTAGAGCTAGATGCAGATGGAGTATTTTGTCACATTCTAGAACTGCAACTTTCCTCCCTTCCTCTTGGGAAGGGGCCAGGAGCTGCTCTGACATCCCATTGTAGATGCTAAGCACGGCACCAAAATCAGCCCAGGTTCCCCTTGGCTAAACCAGTGATGCCAGATACAAATGAATAGCAACAGCTGGCCCATTAGGACTACATCGTTAGTGGCCTGAATGTTTTCTTCTCATCAATATTTGATTCTTGTGCAATAACAGATGATTTTTATTTTGTTCTTTGGCCTTTTTTTATACTTTTCAAATGTTCTGCAGGGATAAGGTTTTTTGTTGCTGTTGTTTTTACTAAAATGCTATTAGGGAACCCATAATAAGCATGACTCATGACAGCATTGCCTATTGTCCATGCTTTTCCTTCTTGTATCTTGACTGTCTCCGTCAAGATTAGTATTTGTGAGCTCTATCAGTCAGGGTTCAGCTGGGGGATAGAGGAATTATGCCAGCTGATTGTAGCGGGAACCGAATCAGGGGCTTACAGTCAGTGGAGGGGTTGGAGGAGTGAGTTCTGAGCTGTGGCCCCCAGGAATGATCTGGAACACCGCCATGAGACCTGTGAGCCGGACATCAAGGGCTACTATCGTTCCGTGAAAGGGTGCCCACAATGCTGGAATGCTGCTGAAAAAGACAGTTTCTCTTGACCTTGCTTGTCCCCACAGGAAGATACCCCATCTCACCTGCTCCTCCCAAATCTTGGGCCCCAGGATCTAATGGTTGGATCCTAATTCACATCCAAAAATCTAGGGGCAAGGGAGAGTGGGGAATGTACTTTTCAGTTTTTCAGCCTATGAGATAAAGGAAGGGACTCTGGCAGAAGGCTGGGATGGAGATGAGTGGGGTCAATCCATCAAAACCAACCTCCTTATATCAAGATTTTGAAATTTCTTTTGGCTTGAAACTTACTTGAGTTAAACAACTGATGATCTCTTTCTCTCTCTCTCTCTCTCTCTCTTTCTCTTTCTCTTCACTGTGTAAAATTTATCTTTGCAGCCTGAAATGACTTTTTCCTGTGTGTGCAGTCTATAAATTTACCTCCGAAGCCCTGGAAACCAGGAGAAGTGGTTTCCTGTGGCAAGTCCTCATATCTGACTTCAAGTGCTCTGGGTTTGGCCGCTGCTGGAATGAAATCCGCTTTTTCTGCAGGAAGTGGGAAACTCCTGTGCGTTATAGGAAGTAAGAGTTTCCACGTATTCTCTTGAGAATAATGAGCACTTCCTGGAGGAAACAATATAACTTAATAAATTCAGTTTTTTCAATAAAGAACTGGCTGCTTAAGAACACACTCAGAGGGGTGCCTGTGTGGCTCAGTGGGTTAAAGCCTCTGCCTTTCACTTGGGTCATGATCTTAGGGTCCTGGGATCGAGCCCCGCATCGGGCTCTCTGCTCAGCAGGGAGCCTGCTTCCCTTCCTCTCTCTCTGCCTGCCTCTCTGCCTACTTGTGATCTCTCTCTGTCAAATAAATAAATAAAAATCTTAAAAAAAAAAAAGAAAACACTCAGAGGTTAAGAAGACTTTGAGACAGCTACACTTCACAAATAATTAAAAGCAAATCAAAAACAAGAGTAGCTCATCAGATCAGTAACAAGGAGCAGCCTCGGTAGTGTCTACTCGCGTCCGGTGTTTTTTGCTGTGAGTGTCTTTGCTGTAGACATTTTTGCTGCAAATGTTTTTGTCACAAAACTAATTGGCCATAAGGTGATTTTGCTGTACAAGATAAAATAACTGGTTGACATTGGGTTTCATTTCTCCATTGACGAAGTTCCCATTTTTGTGTTACATAAATCTTCGCTAGCCCTCAAAATGGTCTAGACAGTATTGAATAGAGGTAGTGATCTTAAAATAGTGGGTGATAACAACTATGTGTATCTCCTTGATAGGAAGTTTGGTGACAAAACTTATCAACAGTGTGACATACCGTATCGAGCAGGCCGCATAATATACTATGCCAGAAAATGATATCTTATCAGTTACAGTGATCACAAAGATCAGTTATAAATACTTTACAGCATTGGCATTTCTTCCACATTTCCCATAGAACTTGGAAATGTCTGTCAGTAGACAGGTGACCATATGCCAAGAGCGAACAACGGTGTGGAAGGCTTTCACAACGCAACACAGAGCTCAGTGACAAATACATCCTACTAGCTGGAAATGGATACCTCTCTTAACGAAAAGAAATTGTGTTCTTTTATGTTTGAATTTACCGTAATTTTATTTACTTATTTGCAAGACAGAGAGTGAGCCAGGAGAGGAGCAGAGGGGAGGGAGAGGGACAAGCAGACTCTTCACTGAGCTTGGGAGACTGACCCTGAGATCACCACCTGAGCGGAAGCCAAGAGTCAGATGCCTAACTGACTGAGCCACCCAGGTACCCCTGAAAAGAAATTTTAATGTTAAAAAAAAAAAAATAGTGTGATGCAGAATGAGGAGATGAATCAACAGGCAAATTAAAAAAATGCATACTATAGTCCCACCCTTATCTGTAGTTTCATGTTGCAGGGTTTCAGTTCCCCCTGGTTGGTTTCATTTACCTTAGTCAGTCAACACTGGCAAAAGCAGACGATTCTCCTCCTATGTCATCACGTCATCACAAGAGGAAAGGTGAGCACAGCACAGATATTTTGAAAGAGAGGGAGAGACTGCAATTACGTAAATTTTATTAGAATACATTGTTATGTTTTATTATTAGCCTTTGTTGTTAATCTCTTACTGTGCCTAATTCATAAATTAAACTTCATCATCGGCATGTACATACAGGAAAAAACTGCATATGTAGGGGTGGGTGTGGTTTCAGGCATCTGCTGGGGGGTCTTGGAACATACCCCTTACAGATAAGGGCAAACTGCTGTACTACTATGAACGAAAGACTTTGAAGACATGTCCTTAAGAACAATCCACAAAATAAAATCAATTTTTTGTACAGTATTACTATGAATCCACATTCTAGATCTTGAACATATTCAAGTAGTTTGTGTTTCCCAATATTTTAAATTCCATTATTCGTTTTTCATGTTCCAGTATGTGCTTTTCAATGAATGTTCCTTTTATTTTTCATGATTTTAGTTTTTATGACAAATTGCCTTCATTTCACAATTTTTTTTAAATGTCCCTCTTACGGGTGCCTGGGTGGCTCAGTGGGTTAAAACCTCTGCCTTCAGCTCAGGTCATGGTCCCAGGGTCCTGGGATCAAGCCCCACATTGGGCTCTCTGCTCAACAGGGAGCCTGCTTCCTCCTCTCTCTCCCTGCCTGCCTCTCTGCCTACTTGTGATCTCTGTCTGTCTAATAAATAAATAAAATCTTTTAAAAAATAATAAATGTCCCTCTTGTATTTTGCATATTTTATCTTTTATGGCAAAATGGACTTGGTCGACAGTTACACAGTGAAAGACACTTGTGGTAGAGTAGAGATGTCTATGGCAAAGATGTTTATGGCTAAAGCTACCTAGACTTGTGTTCACTGTGAGTATGGATGCAGAGAAGCAGTCACTCTCAGCAACCGCAGCTGGCAGGGTAAAAAGGCACAAAGTTTTGGAACGAAATTCAGCAGGGCCTACCAAAAAACTGACTTTATTGGAACTCCTGGGTGGCTCAGTTGGTTTTGGCTAAGTGCCTGCCTTCGGCTCAGGTCATGATTGTGGGGTCCAGGGATCCAGTCCCACTCCTTGCTCAGTGGGGAGCCTGCTTCTCCCTCTCCTTCTGCCTGCTGCTCCCTCTGCTTGTGCTCTCTCTCTCTGACGAAGACATAAATAAAATCTTAAAAAACAAAAAACAAAAAAACTGAATAGATATTCATCATGCTGAATGGATCCCTTGGGACTGAGCCATTCCATTTCTGAGAAAGCACCTTTCAGGAATGTCCTCACATACAAACAAAAATATATTTATAGCAATTGTCTTTGAAACATGGGGTTACAATTGCAAAAATTGGGGAAAAGCCCAAAAGGCTAGCCGTAGGGCTCAGATCAATAAATACAATGGAATAATCTTTGGTTCTGCAGGACACTTGAGATAAATTCTATATATCAAGGAGTCAGACTGAAAGCATGACTTCCTCCAAGAAGTCACAAGGGTTTTATTTACCTCTCAGTGATCCCCAGTGAGGAAGGAAAAGTTGAACTTGGGTTTCTGAATTGTTTAACACCTCGGGTTTAAAAGCTGAAGGGGTGCTACCTTGGAGAGAGAAAGAGTGACCTAGCTGCCGACAGACAGATGGCTGATTTAGGTCCATCTCCACATCCCTGCCTGTGTAGGCTGGGGTAGGAAGGGGTGCTCCTTACACAACGGGGAGTCTGCTTCTCCCTCTGCCTGTTCTACCTGTCGCTCTCCCAGCTTGCGCTCTCTCTTGATGACAGATAAATAAATAAAATATTAAAAAAAAAAAAAAAAAGAAAGAAAGAGGAGTTCCGGAGGACGGGAATGAAGATGGCGGCCTCCCAGTCTCCGGCCCGGAGGAGCTGAGAGCCGGGGGCCCCACTCCTCAGTGTGCCCTCAGAGAACAGCACCCAATTACTCCCGTCACCCTGGCCTCCAGCCGCTCTCCGAGCTGACCAAGCCTGCGACCAATTCAAGAACCTCATGAAGTGTTTGCCACAGTGTCAAAAACACAGGATAAATCCAATACATTGAACCTGTGAAACTATTTTGAGTGTTTGATAATGAAGGCATCATTGAAAGAGTATTATTGGCAATGAAGAAGTCAAACTCTCTGTCTTTGCAGATGACATAGTACTTTACATGGAAAATCCAAAGACTCCACCCCCAGATACTAGATACTCATATAGCAGATACTCCACCCCCATATACTAGAACTCATATAGCAATTCAGTAATGTGGCAGGATACAAAATCAATGTACAGAAACCAGTTGCTTTCTTATACACTAACAATGAAAATATATAAAGGGATATTAGAGAATTGATTCCATTTACTATAGCAGCAAGAACCATAAGATACCCTGGAATAAACCTAACCAAAGAGGTAAAGGATCTGTACTCGAGGAACTACAGAACACTCATGAAAGAAATTGAAGAAGACACAAAAGGATGGAAGAGCATTCCATGCTCATGGATCGGAAGAATAAACATTATTAAAATGTCTATACTGCCAAGAGCTATCTATATATTCAGTGTCAATCCTGATCAAAATTCCACTGGCATTTGTCAAAGAGCTGGAACAAACAATTTTAAAATTGGTATGGAACCAGAAGAGACCTGAATTGCTAAGGAAATGTTGAAAAAGAAAAACAAAACTGGGGGGATCACGTTGCCCGGTTTCAAGCTTGACTACAAAGCTGTGATCACCAAGACAGCATGGTACTGGCACAAAAACAGACACGTAGACCAGTGGACTAGAGTAGAGAGCCCAGATATGAACCCTCAAGTCCATGGTCTAAAAATCTTCAACAAAGCAGGAAAAAACATACAGTACAAAAAAAGAGAGTCTCTTCAATAAATAGTGCTGGGCAAATTGGACAGCTATGTGAAGAAGAATGAAACTTGACCATTCTCTTACACCATACACAAAGATAAACTCGAAATGGATAAAAGACTTCAACATGAGGCAGGAATCCATCAGAATCATAGAGGAGAACATAGGCATAATCTCTTCGACATCGGCCACAGGAACATCTTTCAAGACATGTCTCCAAAGGCAAAGGAAACAAGACCGAAAATGAACTTTTGGGACTTCATCAAGATCAAAAGCTTCTGCACAAGCAAAGGAAACAGTGAACAAAACAAAGAGACAACCCACAGAATGGGAGAAGATATTTTCAAATGACACTACAGACAAAGGACTGATATCCAAGATCTATAAAGAACTCCTTAAACTCAACACACAAACAATGGATAATCACATCAGAAAATGGGCAGAAGACATGAACAGACAATTCTCCAAAGAAGACACAGAAATGGCTAACAGACACATGAAAAAATGTTCATCAAAATTAGCCATCAGAGAGATTCAAATCAAAACCACATTGAGATACCTTACACCAGTTAAAATGGCCAAATTTAACAAGACAGTAAAGAACAAAACGTGTTGGAGAGGGTGTGGAGAAAGGGGAGCACTCTTACACTGTTGGTGGGAATGCAAGTTGGTACAGCCACTTTGGAAAACAGTGTGGAGATTCCTCAAAAAATAAAAAATAGAGCTACCCTATGACCTGCAATAGCACTACTGCATATTTACCCCAAAGATATAGATGTAGTGAAAAGAAGGGCCATCTCTACCCCAATGTTCATAGCAGCAATGACCATAGTGGCCAAACTGTGGAAAGAACAAAGATGCCCTTCAACCAGTAAATGGATAAAGAAGATATGGTCCATATATACAATGGAGTATTATGCCTCCATCAGTAAGGATGAAGACCTATCTTTTATATCAACATGGATGGGACTAAAAGAGATTATGCTGAGTAAAATAAGTCAAGCAGAGAGAGTCAAGTATCATATGGTTTCACTTACATGTGGAGCATAAAGAATAACACGGAGGACACTAGGAAATGGAGAGGAAAAGTGAAATGCAGGAAATTGGAGGGGGAGACAAACCATGAGAGACTGTGGACTCTGAAAAACAAACTGAGGGTCTTGGAGGGGAGGGGGTTGGGGGGTTGGGTGAGCCTGGTGGTGGGTATTATGAAAGGCACGTATTGCATGGAGCACTGGGTATGATGCATAAACAATTCATTTTGGAACACTGAAAAGAAATAAAATAAAATAAAATGGAAAAAGAAAAAAGAAAGAAAGAAAGAAAGAAAGAAAGAAAAGAAAGAAAGAAAGAAGGAAGGAAGGAAGGAAGGAAGGAAGGAAGGAAAGAAAGAAAGAAAGAAAGAAAGAAAGAAAGAAAGAAAGAAAGAAAGAAAGAAAAGAAAAAATTTCAAGGAGAAAAGTCCTCAACCAAAGGCTGAGAGGTCAGTGTGGGTAAAAGGCAATATTCTAAAATGCATGGGAAATACAGAGATGTTGCTGCACTCCCCTCCTTCAATATTCATGTTGACTGTCGCTTGGAGTTCTGAAGCTTCGCACTCACTCAGTTAAAAAAAAGAGACCTTTGGGGGCTTGGAAGGAAGAAGGGCATCTCCCCTGCTCTTTGGCCCCAAACTGCCTTAAGACACTGTTTATTGTGGAAACATAAATAAGAAAGGGCGAGTCATGGAACAGTATATACTGAATGTTCCCATCCATGAACACAATAATAACAATATGTAATGCTATGCTGTTTTCTGTATTAAAAAGAAAAATCCCAGAAAGGCTTATTCAAAACAATGGCTATGTCCAAATGTGGGGGCGTTATGTGGCCTCTGGTGTTTTAAGTCACACACAGACATGAGTTATTCTAGAAGGAAGCTGTTCTGTCCCCAGCCAAGCTGCCCACAGGCTTACCAGCCTGTTGGTAGGCTCTTGTTCTGATAAGATAAGACTTTCAAAGTCTGTCCTGGATGGCTTGTTTTCCGGTTCCCTGGAAGAAGCAAAGAGATCTTACTTATCAAAGGAGGAACAGTCACCTGCTAGGGAAAAGGCCTGCCTCTTCCCCGAAACATGTCTCCTTCCAACTTGGGCCTCCTATCCAAGATCCTGATATCTGATCACATTCCCCACGGAATTCCTAGAACAGTCAGAAGGGCCTGCTGTCACAAGTGTCACCTTGTGGGTGACATCTGCAGGTAAAAATCTGAACCTCCCTTGGACTTACTGGGAGGGTCAGAGATGCCAAAGAACCTTCTGTCACCAAAGGCAGAAAGACCTGTGAATCATACTTTGCCTTGGCTTCAGTAACTTTGATATTGGTTTTACATATTTTATTTCAACCTCAATCATTTTCTCTTGTATTTTATTTTATTTGCTTATTTCTCAGGGCTATGAAAGGACTGCTTTGGAAGTGATGGAATATGGCCATGTCTTCTGCCTGAGATGCACACTTCTGCTGGATGGCTCAGGGTGCTTCTCATTCTAGACAGAAGGGAATATTCCAGTGGGTTCCATACCTTTCTCTTAGTTTCCGGGGGTTGCCAGCAACCCTTGGCATTCCTGGGTCTGTAGATACCTCACTCTGATCTTTGCCTCTGTCTTACACAGCCCTCTTCCCTCTGCGTGCCTCCATGAGTCTCAAATCTCTGTCTTTCTATGGACATCTGCCATGGGGTTTAGGACCCACTCTAAATCCAGGATGACCTCATCTTGAAGTCTTTAACTTAATTATATCTGTAAAGACTTTTTTCCAAATAAGGCCACATTCCCATGTTTCAAAGAGTTAGGACTTGGTCATATCCTCTTGGAGAAGTCATCATTCAACCCACTACAAAGAGGGGCCCAGCAAGAGTGTAGACACTGCTGCTCTCATTGCCCTTTGGGCTACTGCAGTCGGTCACGGCATGTTGCAAATCTCTGTCCAATAATTTGCATGATCTCATATTTGCAAAAGAGCTTCCAGCTCCTGGAGCCTAAATTGCAGCCTTTCATCCAGGTCAGACCTGGCTAGAAGATAGACATAATGGAGCCCTTTTGCAGAAGACACTGAGGTGCTTGATGGATCAAGGGTCCTGAGCTCCTGAGGAGCAAGGGTCTTCTTGAAACTCCTCCTCCTTTCTGATTGTTGTCACTTCCTGGCCTTGGGTGCCTCTCCTCTCCCATACCTGCAACCCTCCCAGATAGGAAGGCTTGATTTGGGTTTGTTCCGTGTCCAGAGAGCTGGAACCACTCGTGGCATTCTGTTTGGGAGCCAGATCATGATGGAGGTCTGACTTGTGGCTTGTGTTTCTTAGTGAAACTAAGAGACCCAGGGTGATGGGTCTGAGGTCCCATGTGGACAGGAAGAAAGTTTCCATGGGGACAGCAACTTGGAAGCTGTCCCTGAGCAAGATACTCCAGGAATCCTCCCCTCACACCCTCTTTACCAAAGAGGTTAGCCAATTCTTTTTTTTTTTTTAAGATTTTATTTATTTTAAAGAGAGAGAGAGAGATTGAGTATGATTGGGTCCGTGGGGGGCACAGAGAGGCTGAGTGCAGAGCCTGATGCAGGGCTCAATCTCAGGACCCTGAGATCATGACCTGAACTGAAACCAAGAGTGCAGTGCCCAAGCCACAGAGCCATGGTGGTGCCCTGGGAAGTTAGCCATTTCTACAATTCACCTGGTGGGGAATTAATCAAGGAAAATATTGTTAACTCATTTTCAAAAATGGAGGATTATATAAAAAATACATATGTACTATGCAAATTGGGAACATTTGGCAAAAATAAATAAATAGATAAGTAAGTAAATATCACCTATAATTCCTTCCAAAATGAAAGTCATTTGAAGTATTTAGGTGATTAAATTTCCATTTTTAAAAACACACTTGCCTGCTTTAATACCATTTAGATTCTTCTGCATGAGCAATTTTATATCCCGAGTTTTCTGCTCAAGGTGTCATAACATATATAAATGAAAATAAACTGGGTATGCAAAGTATAGTTGTATATTAACAATGATGTTAAACATGTATTATGTGTTTACTGATTAGTTCTAAGTTTGCATTTATTTTTGCATCCTTTATAAAATAAGGAGAGTAACCTTTGGCCTGTATTATTTGTTGCAAATAATTATTCCTAGTTTGGTTGTTCATCTTTTAACCTTTGATAGTGTTTTTGATTTGCAGAAGTTTATGATTTTGACTAAGTCAAATCTATCATTTTTTTTCCTTGTATGAATCTTCTCATTATGTTTTTTTTTTTCTTAAAGTAAGTACTAGGTCCAACGTGGAACTTGAACTCACTACCCTGAAATTTAGAGTCACATACTCTACTGACTGAGCCAGCCAGGTGCCCCTCATTATGGGTTTTATTCTTACAAGTCCTTCACCCAAATTTAGTTATGTCCCTATTTTTTTTAGCTTTTTAAAGTAGTGTTATTACATGTAATGCCTTAATACATCTGCAAATTATTTTATACTCCAATATAAAGTGTGGGTCTAAATGAGTCCTCCCTACCTTCTAACCAAGGTCTCCAATACCATTTGCTGTATAACCCACCTCTTCTTGTGGGTTTGTGAGCTTTCTTTCTCATACACAAAATTCATAGATCGCTTGGAATGGTTTCAGAGCTATTTTTTCCTGATTGATTTGTCCATTGATTCTGATTGATGCAGCCTTGTTTTACTTCTTTAGCTTTAAAATACATTTCATATCTGGCAGAGAAAATGTCCCCTCTTTATTTATCTCAATTATTTTTATCTTCCAAAAATATTATGTAACCTTACCTGTCAGTTTTCTAAGGAAATATAGCCAGAGAAAATTTGCCAGTTTCTATATTCAAATTCTGTCAAATTCTCTTTAGTTTTAATCAAAACTATGATGAACTGTGAATTACTAGCAGAGAATTGAAGTTCTTTTTTCTTTTTTAATAAGCTTTCCTTTCAGGAATGTGGATGTTTCTGTATTTTTCTCAAATCTTCTGTACTTCTTTTAGATCTCATATATTTCTTCTTTGGGACAGAGTATTCTCTCTCTCTCTCTCTCTCTCTCTTTTTTTGGAAAGATTTTATTTATTTGAGAAAGAGAGAGTGCAGGAGAAGGGGGAGGAGCAAAGGAGAGGGAGAAGCAGATTCCCACTAAGCAGGGAGTCCAATGTGGAGCTTGATCCCAGGACCCTGAGATCATGACCTGAGCCGAAGGCAGACGCTTAACTGGCTGAGCCACCCAGGCACCCTTGGACAGAGTATTCTCAAATTGCTTTATGGCTGCCAAATTTCCTGCCATCACACCTTCCACCTAGTTATATAGAAATAAAGTAAATAATAAATAGAAAATATTGTAAACAACAGTAAATAGAAAAACTTGACCTTTTTGTGGTATTTATTAGTTTGCACACAGGCTTTTTTGGGTTATTAATCCTAAAAGTTTTCAACTGATCCTGATTTTCTGGTCGTGTAATTATATTTTCACCAGTGATAATAATATTGCCTATCTAGATTTATATCACGAAAGGATTTCAATCTAAAATGGAATCAAAGGATACAAAGTAGAGAATCTCATACATGTACCCTCAGAAAAACAGAACTTAAGAACCAAGAGACTGATTTCCATTAAATGCCTTACTTACAGAAGACAAGACTTATCTACTGATCAGTGAACATCTGCCAAGAATCTCTCCCTATCCTCAAACCAATGAACCCATTGCTTGGACTATGAGCTTCTTGATTGTAAATACAGCCCACCCACAACCCTCAGCTGATTCCCCTGTAGCTTGCTAAATCTTGTGTTTCTTGCATTGCAGTTCCTCTGCTATTCCTAAATAAATTCAAATTTCTTCGTAATTTGAGCTTGCCTCAGTTTACCCCCTTATTTAGGTTGACATTCAGTGGTGTCAGAAGTGAGATTGGAAAGAGATCCACACTCCCCTCCAACCCGGGGAGGGGGGGGACAGGAAAAGGAGCCTCAGAATCAAGCAAGTCGCCTGCACTGAGCCCCTTGAGCTCAATGCTTTTATGAGTGACATTCTGCTTCTGGTTTTGTGAGTCTGCTCTTGAATTTCAAGCTCCCTCTTTTGGTTGAGCTCTCTGACTTTTTTTGGGATTTGGATAAGGACAGATTGTCCTTCTGGTGAGTACTCTTTTGGTTTCTGAATTTAGAATGCACTTGGTTTCTGAATTTAGAATGTGCTTGGTTTATGAATTAGAATGTGCTTGGTTTAGATGTAAACTCGTGAATTTTCTTGAGACCAAGATTAAAACCAAAGCCGATGGGCATGGGTTGGACACCTGGATCCTGCTAGAGCACTTGCCTCCTTTCCAGGAGAGAGAACCATCTGTGAAGCTCAAGACTACTGTGTGAATATAAGGTGATCATGGACCAGGAGGTTCCATGTTAAGTCACTCACCACCAGCAAGAAAATTCTGTGCGATAAGGGACACTGGGTCACACGTCAGATAAATAGGGCAGAAGCTGTCTGTTAGGAAAAGGGAATAAGCTGCAAAAGGCATGCTCTCAAACAAAACTGACATCTCAACCCCAAGCATGATCCTTAGGCTATCTAAGGATATTTTTCTTTGCTCTCAAGAAAACTCCAAAAATGGGATCAAATGCTTTAAGGACAGTCCCCTCCTTAGCAACTATGGTTGGTTTTATGTTAAAGATACGGTCTTTCCTCATGTGCATGGACCAATCTTACTGAAGACAACCTAGAGCAATGACCATGATGAGGAACGTTCCAACTGGACAAGATCGTTTATTTAAAAAATGCACTCAGAAGCTAGGGTTCCTAAATCAAACAAAATGGGACATCTATTTTAATTGGCATGTAGGAGCCTCCAAAAGGCTTCAAATTTCCCAAATAGTTTCATTGAAATATTCACTGCAAAAGGCTAATGAAGAATTAAAGGCATAAAGGTGCCTAAAACAAAAGACCATGGGGCTGATGTCACTCCTCCTGTGCCCTCTATCCTCCTCTATGTATGGACTCATGCTACCACTACATGACTGTAAACAGAAAATAAAGACCACTATTGGTGGTCTTACAGATGCCCCTGTGTCTGTCCTCAAAGGGCAGCTGCCCCCCCTCAATGCGTCCCTCCTAGGGTTGACAGGATCTGAGGAATTTTCTGGTAAACTGCTACCAATGATTTCCTTGAACAGTCAAGGGAAATCTAAAGCTAATGGAAAATCTGGTCAATTTCTGGTAGATACCAGGGCCACACTCTGTGCTTTAATCCCTACTTGCTTTGGATTGCAGATGGCATCCTATTAAAGCGAACAGTGGCCAGCAAAGGGTGAGAATTCTCACCAGGGTCAGCTCTCCTGATTCTCCGTCTGTAGTGCTCAGGTGAGAGAGGAAGGTAAAATTTCACATTGGCTCTTCCTTTCCAAATCCAAATCCACTGGTATGGATCTTTTTTTCACCCCGCACCCCGACCCGGAGTAGCTGTTACTCTCTTGTTTGTCTTGTTTTGTGTCCTAAGAACTTGGCTTGGCAACCATTAGGTTGGGGCCCCCCAAATATGGCCGGACACCAGTGAGGGTTGCAGCCCATTTGCAGGCAGAGTCCATTGCCGGCCCCCCGGGGGACTTGCCTAAAAAGTCTTTCTTTCATTTAGCTATCCCTGGGAGTGGCTCTGAATCTTTGGCAGGTATCAACTTTGGCAGTGTTTGGGGGGATACCTCTTGGGTCCGTGGCGCTGTTTAATATTGCCAGGAACATTTACTGTTTGTCCTGGCCGAAACCTGGTAACACACTAGGAAGGATTTTTTAAGTAGCTCTATGGTCAGAAGTTGGCTCACTTGGGAGCCAATAAAATCTGTACATATACGTATGTGCATCTCTCTCTCTGTATTTATTTCTGTGTATCCATCTCCCTACCGATTTACCTTTTATGCATAACTTTTATTTCTATCTCGGTTCTTAATGCGTGGGTCAGAAGTCCCCAGAACAAGGTTCACCAATTATGAGATAATTGGCTTTATCTTTTTTTCCAGTTTTCAACTGGAAGTCCTCTGATATTTCACTATTGTGTAATAAGTTTTGCAGGTTTAAGAGATTCATGGTCTTCCTGTTTATTTTTGTTTTGTTTGTCTATTTTTTTTTCCTGGACCTCAGGTACAGTTCGTGGTATATCATTTGCCTGTGCAAGGCCCCCTACAGCCTCTCTAGCCTCTATGTGTGTATTTATCCTAGGTGTGTCTCTCTCTCCCCAACTGACCCTGCCAGTATACCAAATGTGTATCTTTTCATCCGTGTTCTTACAAACCCAGCATTGTTGTTTTGCCTGTTCATAATCCGTTTTTTTTTTTTTTGAGAAAGAGAGAGAGCATGTGTGCAAGTGTGCACACGTGCGTGCACGAGAGTGAGGCTGGGTGAGCAGGGGAGAGGGAGAGAGAGAGAAACAGGCAGGCTCCACGCCCAGTGTGGAGCCAATGAGGGGCTCCATCTCAGGACCCTGAGATCAGGACCCCAGCTGCAATCAAGAGTCCCGTGCTTACTACTGAGTCACCCAGGCGTCCCTGCCTGTTTATCTTCTTAATTTACATAATGTTATTTAGTACCTCTCCTTCTGTTTCTCACTTTTTCCCAACAAACACTGCATTTTTAGGATCCTTCCACATTGCTACGTTCATCCAACTAGATGCCTCTCATGTCAAATAATTCTTCAGGGTGTCCCTCCTCCACAGTTTATTTGTCCTTCTCCAGGATCCTTTAACTCTCCGGTCTCACAAACGGTGCTGCGGGGACTCCTCTTTCTGGTGCCTTTATGGGGCCGTGTGAAAACTTCTAGGAGTGGAATTGCTACCTCTGGGGAACACAGACATGAGCCCATACACTACCCTCCCCCCGCCGCAGAAAATGCCCCTGCAGCCTCATTACCATTCAGCACTTCCTAGTCCTCTACTACATGAAACCTGATTTTTTTAAAAAGCCCTGTTGTTGTATTTTTTTTTCCCCCAGTGGTTACTTCCATTGATCTAAGTCATATGTTGGATATGACTTAAGATAAATAATTTTTATCACGAAAAACAAATCCCCACCTACGCCCAGTTTTAAAAAATTCCCATCAGGATTGCATATAGAAATTGTCAAACAGTTTTGTTTAAACCCGTTGACATGGCTCCCTGACAGGAATAGTTTCTTAATCTCAAATTGCCTTTGATTTCTTAAAATACAGTCTAGTGGATGTTGTGGTGAAGTCATTTAATGCACTTTCAAGTTTAATTTGTTGCTTGATATTAAGAAATACTCTGATATTACTGCTCTAAGTGACCCGAATGTATTCCTGAGTTTGATCTGGAAAACCCAAAACATGTGACTCTTTGTATCAATCTGGGTCAGTAAGCTATGGCTTGTCACCTGTTTTTGTATGGCCCAAAAGCCTCAGGGAATGATTTTTACATTTTTAGATAATTGAAAAAAAAAAGATTTTTTAGAAGAGTACTATTTCATGGCATGTAAAACTTATATGAAATTCAAATTCAGCGCCCATAAATAAAGTTTTCTTGGAACAGAGCCACTCTCATTTGTTTACGTGTTATGTATGGCTGCTTTCTCACTCACTCTGTTCAGAGTTGAATAGTTGCAACAGAGGTCATGCGGCCCACAAAGCTGAAAATATTCCCCATCTGTCTCTTTACATCAAAGCTTTGCCAAACACTGGTAAGCATTATTTAATCAACAAAAGCTTATGGAGACCCTGCTAGGGTAGAACGTGCTGTTCTGGTCCCCATGGGCAATCACTGTCCTAACAAGGAGAAGTCGCAAGTAACAGAGATCACAGGGCGACAACTGCTAAGACAACATGGGGGGCTTGACGGGGATATAGCAGAAATCTCTGAGCCACACTGGAGAGATGAAGGAAAGCTTCTTGGAGGGGGTCACGTGTAGGCAGAGGCATAGAGGGTGAGAAGGAGCTGGCCATCCAAAATGGGCGAGGGGAGGCTGGAGGTGGCCGGAAGAATATTCTGGGCAAAGAGAACAGCATGCCCGATAACCAGAGGGACTGTGCCTTGTTGAAGGAACTCATTTGCGTTATGGGATTGTTCTTGTTAAACCATGTTTAGTTTGCATATGAATAAATAATTGCCTAGGTAGGGCTTTTAGTGATGTAAGCAAAGAAGGGGAAGTGAAAGCATTCATTGATTGGTTCACTCATTCATTCATTCGATGAGCATTGATTGAGCACTTTCTCAGTGCAAAGCACCTGGCTAAGTTCTGAGGACACAGAGGAAAAACTGAGGAGGTCCCTGTTGTCAAGGTGCTCTCGCCTAGAGAGGAAAGCAGATAGAAAAATGATTTCCACAAGTATGGAGACTGCCCATACCGCCATGTCAGGGGGGGACCCATGCCATTTCCTACCCTCCTCTCCCTGGCCACCTAGTCACTTCCCCAGCCTCATTTGCAGCTAGGGGTGGACATACAACCAGTTTTGGTCAACAAGACCAACTACTGAGAAGTAGCTGGGAAAACTCTTAAGATTAAAGGTGAAGCCACACGTGACACTATCACTTTGCACCTCTTGCCTACCTTTGAATTTGAATGTGATGGTGTAACAGTGGGATTTGTAGCAGCCATATTGTGATCATGAGGCAATGGTCCTTATTAGCATCCTTAAGCTGCTGCACCAAACCTGGAAATGCCTACCTTCAGGGACTTCCAATCAGATGAGATCATTACACAGCATCATTGTTTAAGCCACCGGTTCTTACCTGGGCATGATTTTGCCCTCTAGGGGCTATTTGGCAATGTCTGGGGACATTTTTGTTTTTCACTACTGGGAGGGGGTACTCCTGGCTTCTAGTGGGTAGGGGCCAGGATTCTTGCTAATCATCCTACAATATGTAGGACAGCCCACAAAACAAATAATTATCTGGTCCAAAGTGTCAGTAGAGTCAAGATGAGAGACCTTGGCATAAATCATTGTTGACCAAGTATGTTTGTTACTGATACAGAGAATGTGAAAGGCGGGCCAGAGCCACAGGAGGGTGAGCAGACCAATACCCACTTTAGGACATGGGAAAGAGGAGTGCAGGGAATTATCCTAGCTGGCTTCACTCCCACAGCCCTGTTAGACTTGATGCAAGTTCCACGAGAGAGGAATGGTCCCCAGCCCCTCAGCTGAGACTTCATTGTGGGCTCCGCTACACCCAGTTCTGTGATGGCCTGAGTCCCTTACTCTGTGGCCCAGGCTAATGCTCAAGGGAATCGCCTCCTTGAACTTTCCCGCCAGTTCTGCCCGATTGGAATTGCTTATATCCATTGTACAACTATGAAAACTGAGGTTCAGAAGAACAGTGGTGTGCCATGGTTAATGGCATGTTTGGAGACTGACGAACAGGTTTTCTCCCATTTAGCCATGTCACTTAAGTATTTTATCTTTTTGGGTGTCACTTTCCAGATCTGTAAAAGAACAGAATTGACTTTATAAACATTATGAGGGGGGATAAAAATAAATAACACACACAAAAGCTCTTAGCACAAGGTCTGACATATAGGAAACATTTCACAAATGGCCACTGCTGGCATTACTGTTCTAGTATGCCCACTGCGGGCGAGGAGCTGGATTGCCCTGCAGCTCTGTCCAAAGCCAGTCGTGTCCTCATGATGGTCACCGAGTTGCCCACTTGCAGTGAGGCCCCAGAAACAACTGAGAGAGGGGAGATTCTGGGAACCACTGGAGGGACAGGAAAAGACACCAAGGCAGGGGAACATGGAGACGGATAGAGATTCCCTGAGCACTTAAGGCAGGAGACCCCAATTCAGTCATTTTTGTCCCCAACCCAAAAGAAACTCGGAGACTGCCTTCTGGCCAGGGGATTTCCGTCCTTGGTCCTGATCTGGCTTGGGAAAGGGTGCTGTCCAGAGTTCAGGTACCTGATACCGAGGAGAGAGGAAGCAGAGCTGGGTAAGTGGAAGGGGCAAGCATACCGGATTGAGGCTGGACTTTGTATTGGCGGATTCTGGGCAGAGGGTGTGGCCCCAGGAAGGAGGGTGTGCCCAGCCACTCTCTCTTTGCCCTTGGACTCACCATTTTCACAATGCAAATTCTCTCACTGGGATACAGTTAGATTTCTGGGAATGGGGGTTCCAAACTCACAGATTCTTGAGTGTCTCTTGGGAAAATTCCTCTGTTCAATATGTCACCCCTCCTCCCCTGGCTCCTGACACTGGAGACCTCCCTTCCACTCCCCATCCCCCACCCCCTCCCCTCTTCATTTGATGTCTTCAATTTCCCTCAAGACTGAGTTTATCTTCTGGTCCCAGTGTTGACTCCACGGGCCACCCAAGAGAGTAAATGGTCCTTCTAAACAAATGTACTGACTCCGGGGGCAGGGGGGGGTGGTTCTCCATTTTGTGAATATGCCCATTTTTGTAAGTGTTTGTCTTTGGGACTAATACAAACAGCCCTCATAGAAGCCGTCTTAGAGCAGGCGCACGCGGTTGAGTTGTGTTTGTATCTAGGAATGGAAGTGCCAGTCTGAGGGTGGGTGTCCACTCAGCTTAGTGGACAACGCCGCTCAGTTTTCCAAAGGGGCTGCTCCCTCCTGAGGCTTAGGAGAGTTCTAGGCCTCCCACATCCTCTCTGACCCTTGGCATCGTCAGTCGGAGAACTTACAGCCCTTACAACCACACTACAGGCCACAGCATGGCTGAGACATGAAAGAGAAAAAAGCCAGCCTTGGAAGAGAACATGCCCTCCGGTTCCCATTTACATGAAACACCCAGGGGGACAAAAGTAATCTACGCTATTGGAAGTCCGGGTTGGGGTCCCTGTGAAAAGCACGAGGAAGGCTTCTGGGCTGCTGGGATTGGGCTTCTTGATGTAACTGCTGGGTCCACAAGTTTATTCTCTTTGTGAAAATTCTGTATGGTTATGATTGGTGAACTTTTCTAGTTGTGATACTTAAATGAAACTTTCAAAAACTATTCTCTCATTTTTCCCCTCTCCCTTCCTCTGTCATCTTCCACCAAAGCACTGACTGAGAACTGTTCCCACCAGAGTCCCTTCCATGGTCATGGGACTCTTACAGTGGCTCAGAGCTTGCACTCAGAGAGCCCTGCGATTGGTTTCATGCTCTGCTGTCTCCGTCTTGAAATAATTAGCACTTTTTTTTTTCTTAAAGATTTTACTTATTTATTTGAGAGAGAGAGAGTAAGCACGAGCTGGGGAAGGAGCAGAGGGAGAGGGAGAAGCAGACCAAGAGTCAGCCTTTAACTGACTGAGACACCCAGGCGCCCCTACTTAATACTTTTTGAACAAGGGGCCCTTTGTTCTCATTTGGCACTAGGCCTCACACATCACATACGTAGACAGCCCGGGTCCCAGGCCGCTGCCAATGTCTCCCCACAGAACCCTGCCCAAGGCTTGGTGTTTGACGGGCACAGGGCCAGGGCTAGGTTGCCCCTCTGACCCCTGATGCCCATAATGGCCCCAAGATGGCTCTCCCTCCTGTGAGAACCCGGGATTATATGTACCTGCAGATGGACTTACTGGGTCCATAGAGTAACTTTGTGCAAAATCAATGCCCCCCTTGGCTCTGCCCCTGCTCTTCCATCTGCCTTTTTTTTTTTTTGTGGTAAAATATACATAACATGAAATTTACTGTCTTTCTTTAAAGATTTTACGCATAAGCAGGGGAAGCAGCAGGGGAGAGGGTGTCTTCGGAAATTTATCATTTTAACCATTTAACCATTTTTAAGGTCTACAGCCCAGTGACATTAAGTACATTCACTTTGTTGTACCAGACTACCAGCCATCTCTAGATCTCTTTCATCTACCCAAACCGACACTCTGTACCCCTGACACAATACTGCCCATTCCCTCCCACCTGTTTGCATGGTACTTCTATGTGTCTCTCCTCCAGGCTATACTGATCACCCTGAGGGCTGGGAGGGGCTTACTCACCTCTGAATAAGAAGGAGCAGGCAGGATGCGCACCCAAACTGGAGAACCAGGCTGAGAAAACGCAGTTTCCTTAAATAAAAGGAAAGAAAAAGTTGGAGGGATGGAGTTATCATTTAACCCTTGTTGAAGCCTGGGTCATCTCTTGTTCTAATCAACCCTCTAAATCCAATGTTGAGACAGTGCCCAGCCCGTAGCTGGATCCCAAACCTATTTGCTGGCAGAATGAATAAAACATTAGTAACCATGCTACCAATAATAAATTATTGGCCCTTTATTGAGTATTTATACTAGGGGCTAGACATTCTTAATACACAGAAAGGATGGAGGGGCACCTGGGTGGCTCAGTTGGTTAAGCCTCTGCCTTCAGCTCAGGTCATGATCCTGGAGTCCTGGGATGGAACCAGGTGTTGTCAGGCTCCCTGCTCGGGGAGGGGTTGGGTGTCTGCTTCTCCTTCTGCCTCTGCCTCCTCCTCCCCTGCTCATGCTCTCTCTCTCCAATAAATAAATAAAATCAAGAAAGAAAGAAAGAAAGAAAGAAAGAAAGAAAGAAAGAAAGAAAGAAGAAAGAAGGAAAGAAAGAAAGAAAGAAAGAAAGGAAAGAAAAAAAGAAAGAAAGAAAGAAAGAAAGAAAGAAAGAAAGAAGAAAGAAGGAAAGAAAGAAAGAAAGAAAGGAAAGAAAGAAAGAAAGAAAGAAAGAAAGAAAGAAAGAAAGAAAGAAAGAAAAGAGTCCAGCACTCAGTACACTTCCTTGTTTTTTCCTTAGGAACACTATCACATTTGGCCCTACAGTCACCCTTTAAGGTGACTACTTAGTTTTTGAATGAGAAACAAACTCAGAAATACTGTGTCCCTGGCCAGAGGTCACACAGCTGGCATATGGTTCCAGGTCTGGGTGCCTCCAAAGCGTGGTGCTTTCAATATTTACTTTGCAATGCCTCCCCATGTCAATTAACCAAAATTGGATTTCTGCCAATTTTTGCTTTTGTTTCAATAGAACTAGTTCTTCTTTTTTTATTATAAACATGTATAGATGCCCTTAAAAAAATTCAGGCATTACAGAAAATGAAAATGTGAATTTTCAAGACATCTTAGAATGATCTGTCAAGATTCAGGGCAACTCTTTCCAGGGGTAGCAGGATTTAGAAAACATGTCCCTTATCAACTTCTCCTGAGTTTTTCCTCCAACTCGAGGAGTATATGGATTGCGTTCAATACCTTTCTTTTTAGAGCTTTCCCTCTTTCGGGAGAGCTGAAGGTGAAGGAGATAAAACACCTCCTTCTTCGGCCTCCCCACCTGCTTTTCCCATAAAGGCTTGTTTTCTCTTCCACGGACTGGCTTTCATCCTGCCGGGTCCAAGGTTATTTTCTGATATTGGTTTCTTGTTGATGTTTGGATGTAATAGGGAAGTTGTCAAATGAAACTGTTTTTTTTTTACTCCCAGGTAGCTGAGGTAAGCCTCCTATCACTGGAGGAGCAGGAAGCAGCCCTGTGATAGGACGGGGTGAGGCCGTAGCTTGCAAACTTGACCCTGGCTCTCTGGATTGGCTGCCCATGAGCTCAGCTCCTGGGAGTTAGGATATAAATTCACGGTGACCAAAATATCTTCGGAGACACTGGAAACTGGCAGCAGCAATAGCAGCATCTTCTCCCTGGGTGAGCCAGGGGGATTACCCCCTGGATCCAAATTCCAGTCAACAGGAAGTGGTACCCAGACACTGCGGGGGTTCCCGACACAGAGTCCCTGGTCTGGAGGTCCTGGCCAAAGGTGTTCTGTGACAGCAGTGACTTCTGTGGTCTAAGGTTAGTTGAATGATACTCTCTCTTTAGGGGGCTAGAGTAGTGGGTATCTCAGGGTCCTGAAAGTAGGGGCAGACCCAGGACTCGGACTCTGAGTCAAACCCCAGTTCTGCTTCTAGCTTGTTGGGTTTTCCCTAGGCCTTAGTTTCTGCAACTCTAAAAAGACAGTGCAGACTTCAGTGACGTAATCTCAACGGTGTCCTGCAAAGAGCTCTTAACTAACTTGGACTTACAAGTACTGAGTTCATGTCCCAAGCCTGCCGCTTACTAGCCCAGCAACCCTGAGTGAGGACAGTCCCTTTTTTGGGCCTCAGTTTCCTCACCTATAAAATGGGAGCAGTCTTACCCATCTCTCTTACTTGTTTCCTTATTGAACGTTGTGGAAGTCAAATTAGAGACTTTATGTGACGGTCCATAGTAAAGGGAAACCTTACATAAACAGGAGGTATTGTTATTACCCATGGCTCAATTCGATTTCTAACAGTTTAAAGTTCTTAGAAGTTAGTCCAAGGGCAGGAAGATCTTAGGAAGAGTTCTGGTGGCCTGTGGCTTTGACAACAATTTGAGGAGGGGATAATAGCATTGCAGTGCTTGTGGTCCTGGAGACAGGACATGATGACTTGGGGACCAGATGGGACACCAACAGAGCACAGTCTAGTGTTGGATGGTGGGGAGTGGTGGTTATCTTAGGGGTTTTCCAGCTTTGGAAATGATCACTACACTACCCCTGCCCCAAGTCTGCCCCACTGCTGGGTCCTAGTGCCTGAAGCTCCACCATCAGATAGTTCTTTCTTGTGGTTTTCGAAACATCTTCAAGAGATGCAAATGCCTAGCCTTTTGGAAAACAGGCACCAGGCGTCAGTGTGTTTTGGCAGTGATGATAAGGAACAGGCAGAGGTCAAAGTCCACCCTTTTACTCTGAACTGGCACCCTCAATGGTGCCATGTGGCTGCTCAGATGTCCCATGGTCAGAGGCTTCATGCAAAGATCTCATCCTCTGCTGGCTGGAGCCCCTATCCCAGCCTAGGCCTCATGTTTTGAAGTGGACGAGGACCAGCAGGTGACTACCATGGGCAGGGTGCCCAGGAGGAGGACAGGTCTAGGAACCATGTGATTTGAGGTGACTGGGGTGATGGGGGTGATGGACGGGGACAGAGAGGACTCAAAGGGCAACGCGGCCTCTGCTCAGGTGAGAGGGAGTGCTGCTGGTGACTTCAGCTCAGTCTAAGGAGGACTTCCCTTAAAAAAAATTACGGGCTGGCCTGATTCTGTGTGGAATCCCCTGCCTCGAAGGGTGGAAAGTTCCCACTGCAGGAAGTGTTCCAATATGGGTGACAAGTCTCCCTGCCAGGAATGTGGCCTAAAGGAATCCTATACGAGAGGTGGGGCTAGATCCTTCTCTGGTCCCTTCTGGCTCCTGGAACCTATGAGGAATGAAAGGAGAAGAAACACCTTGAATCACTGCCGTCTAACACCTGAGAGGTGGGCACGGGACTAGGACAGTGTTGAAAGAAAATATGACAGCCTCACCCTCCACTTGATTCTGGCCGGTGGAGGTGGAGGGTCTTTCCCAAGGAGGCCCCTCCCTGCACGGCATGTGGGGGGGCGTGGGAGCTTCCCATGGGACCTACATCACTGTGGGGGCCCAGGTTGAAGGCTTTGAACTTGGACTCACACAGCTCCCACGCGAGGAGTTAGGAGTGTCTATGGGCCGCCTATGCCAGTGAGAAGCAAGCATGACCTTAGGGTGTAGCCCTTGACCCTCCAGCCTCCTGATTGGCTCTAGTCCAGGGGCCTATGAGCCCCTCCTGGTGTTTACAATCTTTGCCTCAGGCACAGGCATCCATTCCAAGGACGCAAGACATGGGTCTCCGTGTGGGCAGCTCACAGCGTGCGTGTCTGTAGATCTGGTTATCTCCATGCATGTGGACCAGTAGGTCCCTGGGTGTGTGTTTGTATTTACAGAAGGCCCCTTGGTGTAGGAGAGAAAAGGAAGGATTTAGAAATCAAGGAGGTGGATTCAAGCCCCAATTCACTACGCTTCCTGGCTGCGGGCACCCAGGCAAGTCTCTCGACTGTTCAGAGCCTCAGTTTCCCACCCCCAGCCTGTCGGGGTCGCTGGGCCATGGCTCTGCATCTGGACCAATTCAGAGGACCATCCAGAGCATTCTGGACATTCTGGGGGCAGCGCACAGGTGACAGGTCGAATCTGCATGTATCTGTGTCTTGCTTCTTTGTTGTGCAAACGCTGAGAACTCCCTAGGCAGGGTGGTCCCCACTGGGAACAAGGCAGGCTGGGATCCTCTCTCCCAGCCTGGGGAGGGGGGCGGTGGTGTGGCGGCAAATAAACTCAGTTACTCCCTTGCATTTGGTTTAAGAAAAATAACACGGTTAGGAAGCCACATAGGCTTATGTGTGTTAGAGTGTGTTTTTGTGACCCACGAGTGTGTGAGCCCATTTGGGCTGCCGTGGCCCCCAGTCTGGGTGGCTTAAACAACGACCTTTATTTCTCACCGTTCTGGAGGCTGGAAGTTCAAGAACAAGGCGCCAGCAGATTTGGTGTCTCGTGGGGGCCTCTACAGGTGGTCCCCTTCTCAGGGTGCCCTTACCTGGTGGAAGGGGCGAGGGAGCCCATCTCTTTTAAGAGGGTTCTGCTCTCATGACCTAATCACCTCCCAAAGACCTCACCTCCTAATATCGAGGTGTGTGTGGGGGGGGGACACACACAAACATTCACCCTACAGCAATGAGTGTCTGCAGGTGTTGTTGATCTTGGGCCCCCACCTGGGCGCCACAGGCACTCCATCAGATTGTCCAGCTGTCTGTTCACATCAGTTGTGTGAAGCCCAGGGCGGAGAAGGGGAGCCACAGAACCTGTCTGTGAACTGGAGCCAGAGCAGTTACAGAGTAATGGGGCCAGAGGAATGAAGGAGCGAATGGAGTACAGATGAGGTCAGTGTTATCATTCAGACAATAAAACAAAGATGGCAGCATGCTTCGTAGAAGTTGGCAAACTTCCCGCTCCCTGGTCCCTCAAGGTCAGCTCTGCGGGCTTTCTCTGGTGGGCGGTGGTTGTTGTGAACACGTCACCCACCTGGATCGCGGCTTATCAGAAGACTTGAGCTTTGCGTCTCACCTGGGGGTTTCGGAGCAGGCCGGGACTTTGCTCTGAAGTCCACTTTCTGCCAAGGCCATAAACAAGTTTACGAGAGCAGCTGGGGCTCCTCGCCAGTCAGGGTTGGCTGCTGTCTCAGGGTTCCTGGTCTGCACCTACATCCAGGACAGGGTGGAATTCCCCGAACGGCCGAGAGTGGGTGGACCCCCAACAGGTCAGGGGCATGGAACATGGAAAAGAAAGAGGAAGGAAAGAGAAAGTTTTGCTTTGCTGAACTCTAGATAGGCAGAATATTATAATTAGAAATTCTGGAAAGATTTAATTTCAGCACACATAGAATTTGGGGTGTGTGTGGTGTGTGGGGGGGTGTAAACACAATCAGGGCTTAGAAGCTTTAAGAGTCTGAGGACACATTGGCCAAAGGGAGGCTCTTCCTGGGTGTTTCCTGGGGGTGGGTGGGCGTGACCTCCTGGGCCAGCAGCACTCTCTCCACTCCCTGCTGGTATATGGAGAGAGGATCTTTGGAGCATTACAGAGAAGAACCGCTGGTCAGAGAGGTAGAGGGAGGCTGGGCTGAGCCAGGTCATGGCCGCCCAGGGAGGGAAGAGTTTCAAGGAAGTAGAGAGGCCATGTGAACGCAGTATCAAATGCTGTAGACCCTTAAGGGAGGATGAGGTCCCTGGTTTGGAATGAGGAGAACTTGAGAGATCCTGGGTCTCTCCTCTCTGGGGAAACCCTCGGAAAGGCTTCTGCCAGCCAGCCTCTGGGGCTTCGGCAGCTGCTGCTCTCCCTGGCCTCCTTCAGGCCCAGGGCATCAGTGTTCTGGGGAGGGGGTGGCCAAATCAAGGCAGTTTCCTTGAGAAAACATCGAGAAAGACACCACTGTCTGGTGGAATTATACCAATGCTCTGATGAGAAGTAGCAGCGTGTCCTTCAAAGACAGTAGGAGGACACTGCGACCATCAGCAATGGTGGGAACCGTTTCCATAGCAATGACAGCTTTTAAACGATTACTGCAGCTCTGTTCCCATTAGCTGGGAAGGATGCTCCGACCCTCCCTGCCATGCACCCCCCCCCACCCGCCCCCTCGCCACTCGCAGCCCTGCCGCTGGAGCCAAGGTAGCAGAGGAAGAAGAGGGGCTGAGCTGAACAAAGGTGTTCTGCTGTGTTTGGCTGGTTCGGTGGTTTTGTTATCGAACAGCCTCTCGGCCAACCCCATCCAAGGTGCCCTGACCGCAGGAATATACAGAAAAGTCAGAGAGAACCCTGACACCACTCAGTAAATATTTCTGGACCAACTTACTTGGATCTTGAATTAAATAGACCTTCAACCTAAATTTATCTTCTCTTAAGACCGTGTGCTACTAAAGAGAGAGCAGCTCTCAGGGGAATAGACCATTACTGTCACTACCACTTACTGTGGTGCCCATCTGAAGAAGACCAGAACATTCTCTCCGAGGGCACAACCCGCCTCTCATTCCTTATATCCTCAGCACCAAGCCTGATCCCTGGTACTTGGCGGGTGCTTATTGAACATTGTTGAAAGATATAAATGAGAAGAAAGTATTTTCTTCTATGATTTCTTCTGCGTAGCCTACCCCACACCACTTTTCAAAAGCATGACCATAGACTTCCCAGGCTTTTGAGCGCATTCGTTAATTCCATATAAGATGCAGGCACAGAGTGCTAAAGGTTTCGTGTAACTCAGATATTCCTTTGAAGGAACATTAAACAACAAATAAAGCCTTCCAAATTGCCTGCTTCCTCCCCAGCCCATTTTCTCATTTTCTCCAAGATTGTTCATGTGTGGACACCCAGCTGTGCTGCTGGTACCGGGGGCCTCTGGCCACCCTTCCCAGTCCCTTCTCCCCATACCCGTGCTCGAAAGAGGGACGACATCCTGAAAGTTACGCTCACCTTCAAATCTCCCTGTATTTCCCCATGCCTGTCCTTTCTCTCTCTCTCTCTCTATGTATTTTCCTCATATTCACATGGATCCGCACACATCTGAAACTGCAATTATAGATTATTATTTGCATCTCTTAGCTGGAATATGAGAGAGCACATTTTAAAGCAAAGAACTAGGGGCGCCTGGGTGGCTCAGTTATTAAACGTCTGCCTTTGGCTCAGGTTGTGATCCCAGAGTCCTGGGATCGAGCCCCTCCATTGGGCTCTCTGCTCAGCGGGGAGACTGCTTCTCCCTCTCCCTCTTCCTGCTTCTCTCTCTCTGTCAAATAAATAAATAAGATCTTTTTAAAAACATAAAGTAATGAATTAGTTGGTTAATGCAGGAGATATGATGTAAATACATAATTCATGAATATATAATACACTAATACTTAGTAAATGTATAATAAGGCTATAATTACAAAGTAGAATAGCCTGTCCATGGATTTAAATTCCATAGCACTCTCTGGGGGCTCAGATTTGGCATTCAAGACCATATTTTATTTTTCTTTTAACTTGCACCAAAGGGTAAAGGGTTTCTGAACAACTTTGAAAGAATCGGGAAGGCACAGGAGTTTTGGATTAAAGACATGCAAAGTAGGTGCACTGCTCACAGCCTGCCCTGCTTAAAACACTGCCCAGGAGGAGATGATTTTTTCTGTCACCTTTTCCATGGGCAGCTGCTTTCTTCTGGATGGACCAAGGAAGGACTCCCACTGTTGTAAGGTGAGAGCAGTCCAGATATGTTGACTTTACGTCAACTACACACCCAAAGACACCTTATGTATTGTAGAGTTTACTAAACTTTGTTGTTGTTGTTGTTGTTGTTGTTGTTTAGGATTTTATTTATTTATTTATTAGAGAGAGAGAAAGCGTGAGAGGAGAGAGGTCAGCGGGAGAAGCAGACTCCCTGCTGAGCAGAAAGCCCAATATGGGACTCCATCCCAGGACTCCAGGATCATGTCCTGAGCCGAAGGCAGTCGCTTAACCAACTGAGCCACCCAGGTGCCCCCTAAACTTTGTTTACTAAACTTTGTTTAGTAAAGTTTACTAGACTTTGACTAGAGTTTACTAAACTTTGTTTACTAAAACTTTGTTTTATACATTTATTCATTATTGAAGGAGGGCTTATAGAGGGCTAGGTGCTCAGGATACAAGACCTTACAAAACAGAGGGAAGGAAGAGAGACTCAGAAAATAACAACGACACAGAGAGAGATGTGATATTGCATAACATGACGTAGTAAAGGGGGAGAAGATGTGCTTATTGGGGGATGCACAGGGAGGGCCTCTCTGGGAAGGGACATTTGAGCAAAGCCCTGAAGGAAGTGAGGGAATAGACCATAAGAATGTTCTAGAAAGAGGGAACAGCCTGTGTAAAAGGCCCTGAGGCAGGGAGCAGGGCCGTGAGCATGGAGTGAGTGCTGAGAGGTGTCGAGAAGGGCAATGGGACTAGGTTGTACAAGGCCTTGGTGGTTAGGGTAACGACTTTGACTCTGAGTGAAAGAGGAGCTGTTGGAGGCAAGACAGTGACATGTTCTGACTTAGGGTATATCCCCATGGCTGCTGAGGGGAGAAACTGGGAGGAGGACAAGAGCAGAACGGGGGGAGTAGGTGGGGAAGGGACCCATTGGGAGGTATTGTGTAGCCCCAGTGAGCAGAGCTGGGGCCTAGACTGACCCAGGGGGTCCGTGGAGGAGGTGGAGGGATGGGTTGGGGTCTGGATGACTTCACATTTTTGGCCCGGGCGATGGGAGGAGCACGGTTGCCATTTACTGAGCTGTCTTGTAAACAGTCTTGCAGCCAGTGCGACAGACCCTCAGGTCACCAGCATATTTCAGGTGAGGAAGCATGCTCAAGCTGCCCGAAGTCCCGAGGGGCAGGACTGGGCCCCTGGCTCCAGCTGTATTAGTTTCCTATTGCTGCTGTAACAAAATACCACAAACTCAGAGGTTTGGGAACAACATGAGTTAATCACTCTCCAGTTCTGGGGGGTGAGAAGTCAGTCAGTCTCAACGGACGAAAATCCGGGTGTCGGCAAGGCCTTGCCCCTTCTGGCCGTGCCCTGGGGTAGTTGCCGGCTGTGACACCTGGGGCATGACCTCCACGGTTTAGTTTCCTCCTCTGGAAAACGGGGACGAGGCTAGCCCAACCTCCCGGGACTGCTGAGGCATTGAATGGAGACGACAGCTCTGAGGGTTGGTTGTCGCTCACATGAATGGGCACAGTGGCTCAGAGCACAGGTCAGCCTGGCTGGGCGCTGTCGCATCTGTGGTAGGGCTCTTGTAAGGGAACTGTTTGCTTTGTTCATAGTGCCCATGGAGAATCCGCGGGGACCCAAGAAGCCTCTGTCAGGGAGGAGAGCCAGGTCTCTGGACAGGTCACACGGCCTCAAGAAGGACTCAGAGTCATGGGACTTCCAGTGCCTGTCCCTGCCCATGCTCACCACCCCCTCCAGGCTGCTGCTCCACCGGACGGCCAGCGATGGCACCAGATGTCCCCGGAACCCAGCTCAGTCTGTGGAGGCTCAGGACACCATGGCCACAGCCCTCAACCCAGAGGAGAACAGGGAGTTTCTCCCCAGTGACCAGAGGCCTCCGCAGGACACCAAGAAGGACAAGGCCCAGAAGCGCGGCCAGCAGGGGTGGCTGAAGACCCTTATAAACTTCATTCTGAGGACGGGCCCAGAGGAGCCTAAAGAAAAGGGCAGCCACAAGGCAAAGGGGAAGGACGGCCTCTCCAAGCCTGCAGAAACCCCTGAGACACCAGGGGACACAGCTCCTAGGAAGAAAGCCCACGACAAGAAGGCCAGCCGCAAGAAACACGGTCACAAGAAACATGTTGCTGAGGAAACCAAGGGGGCCCAAAATCAAGAGGCTGAAGGCCAAGAGACAGGGCTGCCCAAGATGGCTTCTGCCCAGCACTCTAAGGAGGCTGACCTGGGCCCAGCACCTAAGGGTGAGCAGACCATGCCTGGTCACCCCCCTGCCCCACCACCAAGGGCTAGGGTACTCTAAGCTGGGGGTCCCCAAACCTCTCAACAGAGGGGACTTGGAAGGCAGGGCAACCATCAGGGACAGCTCCACTGTGAAATTCCTTTGAGGCAGAATAGCACCGTGGCTGAGAACTTGCCATCAAACCTGGCTGCCACCAGAGCAACCCGGGGCTGGCGACTTTCCTCTCTGAGCTTCAGTTTTTTTTTTCCACCCATAAAATGGGGATAACAACAGTTGCTACCTCCTGGGATAACTGTGGCCCAGAGCTGGCACAGGGTGGGGTTGGGGTGGGGGGGCTTGTGGAGCAGGGCAGGGGATGGGAAGGCCAGGTGGGAGGTGAGAAGGGAAGCCTTCTCACCAGCCCTTGACTTTAATCCAGAGGTGAGAGGACTGTGGGTGGGGCCAGAGAGGGGGAAAGAGTGTGCAGGTTCTAGGCTCGGCTGTATCAGGAATAAACTTGCTCTGTGACCTTGAGCAAGTCCTCTCCCTAATCTTTGGTTCTTCATTTGGAAAATAAGAAAGCTGGTCCCCAAGGTGCCTTTCTTTCCTGACTCTTACTTAGGTCCTGGAGTGGAAGGGCCTGCAGGCACCTGGAGGGAAACAGAGCTTCGCCCTGCTGCACTCAAAATTCACCATGGGTGGTGGTGGTTGTTGTTTTTGGGGTTTTTTTAAGATTTTATTTATTTATTTATTTAGAGAGGGTACACATGAGCTGGGAGAGGGGCAGAGGAAGAGGGAGAGAGAGAATCTCAAACAGACTTCCCGCTGAGCGTGGAGCCTGACGGGGGCTTTTGATCCCTGAACCCTGAGATCATGACCTGAGCCGAACACTCAACCAACTGAGCCACCCAGGCGCCCCCAAACTCACCATGTTTTTAATGAGAATAAGAATGCCTGATTGAAGCAGCCTGTTTTCAAATGGAAACCTTCGCAGGTTTCTGGTTTTTTGGTTAAGCCTAGAGCTCCAGGCGCCTGGGTGGCTCAGTGGGTTAAAGCCTCTGCCTTTGGCTCAGGTCATGATCCCAGAGTTCTGGGATCGAGCCCCGCATCAGGTTCTCTGCTCAGCAGGGAGCCTGCTTCCTCCTTTGTCTCTGCCTGCCTCTCTGCCTACTTGTGATCTCTGTCAAATAAATAAATAAAATCTTTAAAAAAAAAAAAAAAAAGCCTAGGGCTGCAGTTCCTGTTCTGCTGTGAGCTCTGTGCCATTTCAATGTGTTTAAGAACAAAGTCAGAAGAATGTCATGGACACCCCTTCACACCCCCACACATACATTGACTTTCCGCTTTCTTCCAGGTGGGGAAGGTTCTGATCTCCACCAGTCCTTGTCCACTGAGGACAGGGGTCCTGGAGTGTCGGAGATCTCTTCTCAAGCCACAGGTCACTGGCGGGAAGAGGAGCTCAAAAACCTTGACAGTGAGTCAGAATCTACTTAGTGTCCTCTTTCCCTGCAGCTGGGGTGGCCCGTACCAAATGAAATGGATTGTTCTGGATGACTGCTTAGACCTTGGATGGTCCCTTTCAAAAATGCCTGTGCTGATCTTGCTCCTTCTGGTGCTTCCGGTCACATTTACTTATTTTAGAGTTTCACAGAAGGGAGTCTCAGGAATTAGAACAGCCACTGGCAAATGTTCCTGCCTTATGTGTTAATGAGCATGGGCCTTTTTTTTTTTTTTAGTCTTTTTAAATTTATAGAAGGAAGGTGGAATAGGGAATATAGATTTATTTATTTTTTTGGAATATAGAATTTATATATACATTTACATATATGGAAGAGTGGAAGAGTTCTGTGCACACTCATATACTCCCAGTTGTTGACAGAGGCCAATGTTTGCTTCATACGTGTGTGTGTGTGTGTGTGTGTGTGTGTAATTTTGTTGCTGAGCCATTTTCAGTAAAATGGTCCTTCATCCTTAAATACTTAAGCACCCATCTCCGAGAAATGAGTACAGTCTCACGCACAACCACAATACTGTTGTTGCCCCTACTAAAATCGATAGCGATGCTCTATTAATCTAAGTCCTTATAAAGAATGGGCATATTTTAAAAGATAATAAAACATCTATGCATCTGTCAAAGAATAACTAAAAGACATTTAGTTGGCTGGTCTGCAGGCTGTGTGTTTTACATGCTAATTGTTTTTCACACTAGAGGAAATCAGCTGGTAGACTGAGTCAAGGAACAAAAGCCCAACAAGATTTATAAATGAGACAGAAGCGAGGAAGGGAAATTGGAGGGTGACAAAATCTGTAGACAGCCTGGGACTGGGGAGTCTTGTTTGCACCTTCTTTCGCATAAAGCAGTCAGCTGGCAGCTAGCAGAGGCTACTCCCGGGCATATCGTCTCTGGATCGGTGACAGGGGTATCAAAGAAAACCATTTATGTTGTTTGTGGTTTCTCTGTAAAGACTTTGTGGAAGCATCCACGGAACAGGCCATCTGTGTCATGCCTGCTGGGGTCCCTCTGTCCTCTGCCTTAGTTAGGCTGGGTCACCACCATTTCCCCCACTGGAATTTGGCAGGTGGGAAGATCAGCATGAGGCTCCCACAGTATTTCCAAGCACCGTTCCTTGATGGCCTGATAGCCATCTGAGGGAAGCGGAACTGAGATGATGATTCATACTTCACAGGGAAAGAGATGAAGGCCCAGAGAGGTTAAGAGATTCAAGGTCACACAGCTTGCCAAACCCAAAGCAGATATTCACAAATCTGTAAAGGTCAAAGGTAGCAGTGGTATACAGGTTGAACTCATGAAGGACTGACCTGAGATGGCCTGCATAAGAACTCATGCTTTGGCCTTTCCCTGTGGATCTCCCAATTCTCTCTCAGAAACACTAGCTCCTGGGACATGGTGCTTTTTCTCACGTCCATGGCCTAAGGAACTGTTTTAAGAGTGCCCTCAATACAGAAGGACTAAGTTGATCTCAGAAGTCCAAGACTGCCATTAGAAGGCTTTCCTCTGCACCCGGAGAAATGTGGTGCATTTCGCTAATTCTAACTGGGCGCATTTCATTTTCTTCCAGAGGAGACTATCATCAGGATGATAGTGGAATTTCTCCAAGGAGTGGGAGACCAGTGGGAGAAGGAGGTGAGGAGCAAATGGTCTGTGTAGACCCCCGGAGGCTTGCTGCTTCCTCTTCCTCACTGTCTACCCCCGCCTTCCCCTTCCATGCTCAAGCCCCATCTGCCCTTCTAGGCCTCAGTGCTCCCCTGCTCTGGGTTCTGTCACCTCCCTCACCTGGGGCCACCTTGAAGCACTTGGTTGTTCTTCAGTTGCTTCTCAGGGAGGTTTTCCCTCTCCTCAAGGTCAGTCCCTGACTCAGTTTCTCTCATCTCTCCCACAGCGGCTTCAAGCTCCTCGGCCAGAGGTA
This sequence comes from Lontra canadensis, assembly GCF_010015895.1. NCBI lineage: Eukaryota > Metazoa > Chordata > Mammalia > Carnivora > Mustelidae > Lontra > Lontra canadensis. The sequence goes on along the minus strand of NW_022631021.1, from coordinate 1,821,813 downwards.
GTTCCACAGAACCCAGCACCAGCTGTCAGGAAGAAATCCCAAGAGAAGAAGTCGAGTCTCAAGAGAGCCTTTTCTCACAAGAAACATGGCTCTGAGGAGCCTAAGAGAGCAGGGCCTGCAGATGTTTCCAGCCCGGAGTCCCGGCCGCTCAGGAGGCCCAACTTTCTGCCCCTGTGTGTGGGGGGCCACCAGCCCTCCACCTCCAGCAGCCCTGGTAAGTAGGCTCTGAGTTACTAGCAACAAAGCAGCTGCCTCCAGCTCTGGAACCTTCTCCCGGGTTCAAATTGGACATTTTAAGGGCTGCTGTCCCAGTTCTGACTTTTGTTCTGGCCCAAGCAGTGTGGGGAGGACAGTGGGGAAGAGAAAGGGATGATAGCAGGTGACCTCCACACATGAAACCTCACTGTCTAGGCAAGCAATCCAGCTAAGTCCCCAGAGAAGACTGTGTTGAGGAATTCCTCAGCCATCCCCATCGCTTCACAGCTCCAGCCTCTCGACCCTGGCAGGGGGTCGCACTTGCAGGAAGGAACTGCAGCCTGGGACGCAGGACACCTGGACTCTGAGACATGACTTTCTACATCATTCCCCATCTCTGTGCCTGCCTCAGTCTCCTCATCTGTAAAATAAGACCCTTCCGTACTGTGTATCTATACTCAATCAGTTTTCATAGCCATATTGTTATCCCCATTTTACAGATGAGGGAACTGAGGCTTGGAGAGGTCAAACAATGCGTTCAAGTTCACATGGCCCACCAGTGATGGGACCAGGGCTAGACCTTGCCACCTGGGTGGCAGGGAGGAATGGCCTAGCCTTGTCACTTGTCCTGGCCAGGAAAATTTACATTTTAAAAAGGAGGGGCAATATTTTGGACCAAATAGCCCCAGTAGTGGAATTCTGGCCCTGCTGTGTTAATTCATGCCAAGGCAATCAGGCCTTTACTCTCCACACCACCGAGATGCTGGAGGAGGAATGAGGTTACTGGAGGAGAGAGTAGAGGAGGGCAAAGCCCGGGAAAGCCAGTTGTAAGAAGTGCAAGGGGATAAAGGAGCAAGGTCTGGACCAGTACCTCAGAGCCTTGACCCTGACCCCCTACTCATCTCTGCCCCAGCATGGCCTTTGTACACTCTTGCCATGGAGTGGACTTTGGAACATCTGCTAACTTCTCTGTGTTAGCTAACACCCTCACACGGATGAAACACACCCACCATTTCTTCTCGCTTCTCAGGCTCGGAGGAACCCCACATCCAAGAGGCCCTGTCCACAGACAGCGGGGCTCCAAGTCCCTTCGAGCTTGCCACCCAGGCAGAAAGCCAGGGATCTGAAGAGGCCTTGCAGACCAACAGAGCCTTGGAATTCAGTTAGTACCCCCTCCTTTTCTCAGAGACCCCTTGGAAATCATGTGGCCTGACCCCTCCCCACCCAGAAGAGAAACTGGCCCAGAAACAGGCAGTGACCTGGCCTTGACTTCCACAGAGCAGAGCAGGCGGGGTCCAGAGCCTCGGGGCCGTGAATAAGCTATTCAGAGCTAATAAATGTTAGCTGCCCTTTATTGTTATTATAGTGGTGGTTCCGGAGCCCAGCTTGAGAGAGCGGGGCCTCAGGAGAAGTCTGGAGGAGAGGAGGGAGGGGAGGGGCCCTAGGGGCGAGGTTCAACAGACCGGTGGTGCTGTTGCTCTTACTCCCTTACCATTGGCAGAACTGTCAGTTTTGTGTGTCTGGAGAACCTTTGAAGTATCCACTTCCTCCACATCCCCCGTCCTGCCTTGTCTACTTCCCACAGAAACTGTGCCTTGAAGGGGAACTGAGAAGGGAAGAGGAGAAAGGTGCTGGGCCAGGAGACCTGTGGGGACCAAGTCTTTCCAGATGGCCTTGAGACACCTTCTCCTGGAGGCAGGGGCCTACGTTATCTTCCTCACACTTAACGGGTGCATTGGAAGTGCAACCTGGCCAACGAAGAAGTGAATAGATTCCCAGGGAACCAGCTCAGGCCACTTCTGAGGAATTCTGCCTCGTCCCCATGGCCAGGCCTGGGACAACCAACAAGGGCAAGCTGGTTAGCAACCTGGAGACCTGTCAGATTCACCCAGGGAGCCAACTGGGCCTTAGGAAGTGAGGGCTGACCATAGAAAAGCTATTCCCCACACTCAAATGTAAGCAAGCGTTTTGTTCCCTTTTAGAAGAATTCATCCAGAAGATCACGGCCCTACTCCAGGATGCAGAGGAGCAGTGGGGAGAGAAGGTGAGGCAGACATTCCCCACACAGATCCTGACCCTCAGGTGGACACCCCCACTCCTGCTTGGCCTAAGAACTTCCCTGCCCCTCACCCAGTGTTCCATCTTTCCAGAGCCGGGCTCCGTTCCCTCCTTCCCGAAGCCTCCACCAGCCAGCCCCATGGCTGCAGGCTTTTTCTGGACAGGCCTTGCCCTCTGGTCCACAGCAGGGTCTCCATTTGTTTCGGGGGTGCTGGTCTGTTTCCCCAGCTCACTCACAATCTCCTCACAATCTGGGGGCCCTGACTCATTCTCTCATCTCCCCCACAGCAGCTTCAAGTCCAGGACCCAGAGGTGGCCATGGAAAGTCTGCCCCCACCCTGCAGAAGGAAATCCCCTGAGAAAAAGTCCAGCTTCAAGAAAGCTTTTTCTCATAAGAAACACGGCTCCAAGGAACCGAAGAGAGCGGGGGCTGCAGGCGTCGCCAACCCAGAGTCCCGATCTCACAGGAGGCCCAACTTTCTGCCCCTGTGTGTGGGGGGCCATCAGCCCTCCACCTCCAGCAGCCTTGGTGAGCAGGCCCAGCGTTGCCATGGTTACAGAGGCTCCCTCTGGCTCCAGGCCTCCCCCTGCGTGGCCTCAGCCCCAGGCTTGACCTTGGCTCTCGGCTCTGAGAGGGGTGGGAGAGTATGGAGGGGGTGGGTGCCGGGCGCCCACTGGACCCACCACCCACAACGCAAGCCCTCCCTCCCCCCATACATAAACAAATAAACACACAAAAATAGAAAAGTTCAGAGACCCAGGTTGGGTGAAGTAGGATGTGTCCTGGGCCTCTGCTTTTTCACAAATCCACAGGCCAAGGTACACCGCGATTCCCTTGACCTCAAAGGAGGGCCTCCTACATGCCCCTCTCACATGTGTCATCTCATTTAACCACATAGCAACCCGTGAAGTCAGTCTTGTTATTCCCATTTGGCAGGTGGAGAAAATGAGGCACACATAGGTGAAATGACTCAGCCAGGCCTCACGGAGTGAAGGGGAAGCGGGCTGATCGGGTGGGATCCGTTGGCAGACCTGCTGTTTTCTCCCAAACTATGTGGAGGCAGAGGGGGCTGCCGGCAGAAAGGAAGAAGGAGATTTCTGGAGGGGGTGAAGAAGGCACTTTGAGCTGGGCCCTGCAGGGCTGGGGGCTCGCTGAGGAGCCTGGGAAACCAGGACCCCTCTGGTGCCAGTGCCTTTGGACAGCTTCTTGTCGGGAACTGGACCCCTGTGATGTGCTTGTGGATTTGAGATTTTTGCAAAACACACTCACACCATCTCCTTTCTGCCCTCAGATCTGGACGATGTCGAGCTCCAGGAGTCCTCACCTGCAGAAGGGACCCCTGTTGGATCCTCAGAAGCGTTCTCCCAGATCAGAGGCCACAATCCGGAGGAGGAACCACAGCCAGACGAAGTGTTCGAAACTAGTTAGTACCACCTTCCCCTCTCCTGTGGCAGCTGCCCCGGGGCTTCTACTTGTGTGGGTCTCATAGGGTGAATCCGAGCGGGCTCTGGGAAGGTGCTGACAAACACCCCAGGAGACTCCAGCAGCGCTGGGAAGAGGCAGGGCTGGCCTTTCAGCTGGGGCTCGTGGGGCAGAGTTGCAGGTGGAAAGTTCTCATCAGCTACAGAACACCTGTCTGTTCCACGGGGTGTCACTTCACCCCACGCTACCCCCCTGGTTTGTTTGAATCTTTCATATAAAATTCCCAGCTGGCTCTGGGTCTCATAACCAGTGGTGTTCTGGCAAAGGGGCTGGAGGTAGGCCTGGTGGGGAACCCAGATATGCAGGATTTGCAGATTTCTACGGTATAAGTGTTCCCACCATGGCTGATTTCAAGCCGCCACTAGTTTATACCAAAAGGACCACAAATATCCGGAGTATGTGCAATTAGGTCTTGCAGCCCAGGTTGGTGGATGCATTCTTTTTTTTTTTTTTTTTTTTTTTTTAGAGATTTTATTTACTTATTTGACCCAGAGAGACATAGCGAGAGAGGGAACACAAGCAGGGGGAGTGGGAGAAGGAGAAGCAGACTTCCCGCTGAGCAGGGAGCCCAATGCAGGGCTCAATCCCAGGACCCTGGGATCATGACCCGAGCCAAAGGCAGAAGCTTAATGACTGAGCCACCCACACGCCCCTCATGGACGCATTCTTGTTGCATCTGTGGCCGTGGCCTTTCCCCCTCCCTGCTTTCTGATTAGCTGCTCCTGGTCCCAACTCCCATGTCTGACCACGCTATTCAGTAGCCTGGACAGGGGACACTGGGAGGTCTCAGTTTCCCCATCTGTCGAATGGAGCTGAAGTGAGCCTTGACTGGCCAACGTTCTTTCAGTTTCTATAAAGCAAACTCAAGTAAAGCTTTCATGCCCCAGCCCTAGTTTCGGGTAAGATTTTTCTTCGCCCTTCAGAACTAGTCCATGTGCTGTGCTTTAGAGACAACAATATCATCTGTAATGGGAGGACGAGTTGTTGCAGAACTCATTAACAGTCCATGGATCTTTCTTTATTTTCCTTAGAGGAGCTGATCATTCAGAGGCTGGTGGACCTTCTCCAAGAAGTGGATGACCAGTTGGGGGAGCAGGTAAGGGATGTTCAGTACCCCCAAGGCTGGCCCTGGGGGGCCTCATCATCCCACAGCTGAGGCCTGAGTTCAATCCCCATATCTCTGCATCCAAGTGACCTTGGGCTTGTCCCTTAACCTCTCTGAGCCTCTGTTTTCTCTTTTGCAAAATGGGGGGTTATATATCAACTTGACAAGGCTTAGTATATATATAGAAAATGCCAGTCACATAGCAGATGAGATAAACGTTAGCTGAAAATAATATAACACCCATGGGGCTCACCCTGCCAGCCAGGACTTCCCCAAATCCAAATCCCCCTAGAGGTTTCACTCGTGTCCGACCTCCCCGGAAGCCTCCTTCCCTAAGTCCAACCCGCCAGTCCCACTGATCGTGTCCTCTGCTAGCTTCCTTTTCACTCTGCCTCAGCCCACATTTCAGCATCAGTGTCGTCTGCAGTTCTCTCAAGCTTTTAGCTTTTCCCCTCCTGCTGGAGAGCCTATAATAGAAAGTTCCCTCTTTGAAAGCCTCACAGTCTGCTTGGAGAGACAGACACAGATCATGTACGCGGTATCAGATATGAGCACAAGTCATGGATGGGTCATGAGCAGAGCAGCCTCTAGGAGTGTCTCACTTTACCACCGTGATGCACACTGGCCCAACCCCCCACTGCCAGCACCCTTGTCCTTTTGCCTGAGGACTGGTTTCTGGAACAATTATCCACCCACATGGCAAGCCAGAATGATCACCACCCCCCTTACGGGGATAACTCCGAGGAGTATGTTCTACCCCCGCTCCTGGAGTGGCCAGTGAGGACCACGCTCGGTAGCTGGAGTATGTGGACTGCCTTCCCAGCTTTGTCCCAGATCTCCATCACCCGTCAGTGTTTCCCTGCATCACTTACCACATAAACTACCCGCCCCTGAGCCCTTGGAACGCAACCCAGGACACTTAGGTATTAAGAGGGGACAACTGAGAGTGGGAACTGAAATTCACCCAACATCTACTCCGCATGGAACATTCTACATAAACGACCTCACTGAATCCCCTCCCCCAACAATACCGTGCAGGCGCCGGACATCATTACTGCCATGCCCTGACTAAACTGAGGCTCAGGGAAATCCCACAGCTAGTAAATGCTATTTTGCTATTTAAGCCTCCGTTATACAGAGACCTGCTTTTTTTTTTTCTTTTTTTGCTTTTTTTCCCCCACGTTGTTCTGCTGCTTGGAGTTGAACCTCACAGAGCAGAGTCTGAGAGGCTCCCGTGGGACGGGGAGGCGCCCAGCCTGGGTGCATGGAGCTGGGCAGAGGGCAGCTGGCGGGAGGGGGCTCTCTGCCACCATCCCTGATGGCCTTCCTCGTCTCTGCTTCCAGATCCGGCGACACCCCAGCTTTAAGAGGTTTTTACACAAGCTCTCAGACTCCTCCCTCAGGAAGCTGGCAGCCACCCTGCAGAGACAGAAGGCCCACCCTGCAGAGCCGGACAGTCACCTCACCGAGAGAACTTACCACTTTGCCTTCGGCTCGTCTAACAGATTTGCCCGCAACGACAGCCACGCGGTCCTGAGGCTCATGGGCCTGTGCTACGGTCACGGCCAACACAGCTACACCCACTTCCCATGCCGGGTGGCCCAGCAGGTGAGAACCAGTGGCAACAGGTTCCAGATCCTAACAGGACCAGGATCCCTTGCTGGCCTCTCCCTTCCCCTGCTGAGTTCTTGACCTTGGGGGTGGGGCTCACTCAAATGCCACCTCCTTGCGGAGGCCTGGTGAGATGCTTCAACACCCACAGGGACCATTTTATTCCAAAACCCTCAGTGGCCTTAATGGATCCTCAGTACCTGCTTTATTTGGCTCTGATCCCTAATCGTCTGTGCATTTTCATCCTTTTTTGATTTTGGTATGGACCCCTGGACCGGTGCTACTCTCGCTTGCCGTCTCGTTGTTTCATGGGTTGTGCTGTTTGGCTTCCCAAAGTCAAGACCGTCACAAAATTTAAACCTCAAAGCAAAGGAAGGTTCTGTATCAAGTGATGGGTGAGGTAGATGGGGAAGGTCCATGGGCTGTTGGTTCTGGAAGGCTTCCAAGGAGGGGCGGACCTTCACTGACCTTGTCTTGGTTGATTAAGAATAGCTTGGATCTCACTCTTCTGATCAATTTCATGCTCTTCCTAATAAGCCCCTGTGCTCCTAAGGCTCTGAGATGGTCCCTTTAGAAATAATACTTCTCACTGATTTTTTTTTTTTTTAAGTCTGAGTTTTCATGTTGTCTGGTGGATTCCGATAAGCAGTGTTCCCCATCTTTTCCAAAATCACTTAAGATAACCTACCTACAGACAATTTGACCCAGATCTTTAGTGCAGAGGCTAATGAACGAAGGTGTGACATTGAAAGAAGGAAGCAGTCTTGGGGTGCCTGGGTGGCTTAGTCAGTTAAGCGTCTGCCTTCTGCTCACATCATCATCTCAGGGTCCTGGGATGGAGCGCTACATCAGGCTCCCTGCTCCATGAGGAATCTGCCCATCCTTCTGCCGCCCCCTGCTCATGTTCTCTCTCTCTCCTTCTCTCTCTCTCTCAAATAAATAAACTTTTAAAATCTTAAAAAAAAAAAATAAAGGGAGGAAGCATTCTGTTTATTGGCATTGGACAAACAGAACTTCTATATCCAGGGATGCCTGGGTGGCTCAGTCAGTTAAGTGGCTGCCTTCAGCTCAGGTCATGGTCCCAGGGTCCTGGGATCGAGTCCTGAATCAGGCTCCCTGCTCAGTGAGGAACCTACTTCTTCCTCTGCCTGCCGCTCCCCCTGCTTGTACTCTCAATTGCTCTCTCTCATGTGTGCTCTCTCTCTTGCAAATAAGTAAATTAAAATATTTAAAAAAAAAAAGAACTTCTATATCCAAATGATCCCCAGACTTTTATTACAATGATGTCACCATCACGCAAACACTCTGCTTCTCCTGGAATTACCTTTCAAAGTCATGTGATGCATCTCTCAAGGACGCTGATCTGATTTCATAATACTAGTATCCTGTCATTCAAATGGTCTGCTCTATGTTCACTTATTTTCCTGGTGGAAACTCCTTATGACCTTCAACTTCTCTTTCCTCAGCCTCATCTTTGCCCAGATATGGGGACAGAACTCAGATCACTCTATAAGCGATAACCTAACACCCTAGGATGGGTTAGGTTATCGCTTATAGAGTGATCTGAGTTCTTTGTGAAAGATATTATAGAAACAACAGCTCTGACATCTGCAGTAGCCCCAGCTCCATCTTCTGGTTTTACTGACCATTCATTCACTCACTCATTCATTCACTCACTTATTCATTCGACCAATAGGTACTGAGAACCTCCACTGGGCCCTGCTGTGCAAGGTGCTGTGAGGGCCTGAGGAAGGTTCTGCTATAGGAAAAGACAGAATGTTTCCTGATGATGAAATTAAGTACCTGTAAAATGCCAAATTAGTGGCAAATGAGGCCAATGAAGTCATTGGTCCTGGAAGCCTTCCAGGGGGTGGCAGGGATGGATTTTGATGTTGAAGGATGGAGAGGTTGTGGATAGGGAGAAAGGACCAGGAGAGCACTGCAGATAGGAGGTACTGAGTCCAGACCCACAGGGGACAACTAGTGCGCTGTGTTGCTATGCTAATAATTAGAAATCTATTGCTATCAGAGTTGGACCCACACGTTATTGGGGCTATAGCTAAAACCTATGTTCTTTTCTCCTTTCAGAACGTCGCAAGTCATGAAACCCAAAGTCCAGATTAAAAGCTGTGCTTTAAACTCAAGTTCCCTTGACCTATTCAAATAATTGGCAGCTTGAGGCCGGACCTCCTCATGACCTTCACGGATATGAATGAGGACAAGAAGGGATGGCCGTCTGTGTCCGTGTGCCATCTTGGGCTTCCTGAGACTGAGATAGATGAAGCCCTCTCCCACTTAGCTGGACGCGGAAGCCATGCTAGGGAAAGGAGAGCACTGTGCTGGAAGTTAGGAGACCAGAGCACCACCTGCTGACCTACTCCAAACTTGCTGCAAGCCCCCAGACTTGTTTGTCTTCCTCTCCAGACCTTGGATTCGGGCCAAGACTATGGATGCAGCCCATGGGATCCCTTCTGACCCCATTGTGCTCAAGTGTCTCTAAACAAGGCGGGGGGGGGTGTCAGTGCTTTCATTCAGTGGCTAACTACACGCCAGTGAGCTGGAGGCAGTCCTTAAGTCCTCGCTGAAGGAATGAATGACCAGACAAATGAGTGCCAGAGCTCCTGAGATCCAGGCGACTCTGCCAGGCATCCCTTAGGAGGCCTGGGTCCTCCACTGGAATTGTGCAACCCGTAGTTCTCTCTCTAGATTGGGAGGTAGGGAGGAAATGGGGAGCTACCTTGATAGGCCCTAGTCCTGAACATTGGACCAGGGGTCAAGTCCTTCATATAAGAGTACCAACTTACATACCCTTATTTTTTACTATATTTTCCTGATCTGTAGGGTCTAAAACTATGTCTACTATCATGTGGAAGGCTGGCCAGCATTTTCTAGATGTCAATTTCCAGTGAGTCTTATTAGTTGTTGTTGTTTTTTTTTTTTAGTTTTTATTTATTTATTTGTCAGAGAAAGAGGGCACAAGGAAGGAGAGCTATAGGCAGAGGAAGAAGCAGGTTTCCAACTGATCAGGATGCCTGATGTAAGGTTTGATCCCAGGACCCTAGGATTATGAGCTGAGCCAAAGGCAGATGCTTAACCAACTGAGCCACCCAGGCATCCCAAGTCATAGCTTTTTAAAATAAATTTTTGTCTAATCTCTCACCAGAATACCCACATTCATTTAACCAGATGTGCATTCATGTGCAACAAGTAATTTATTCAGTTGACCAGCAGTGCTTAATGTCCGTATGGATTTACAGACACCTCTCAGGAGGTCTGCAGGCCTCAGAGAGAAGACCTATGGACTGGGGATCTCTGGTCTCTCAGAATCCTTCCAATCCTATGTCCTATAATCCCATGTCCAGAGAAGGGATGCTGATGCCTTGTACCTCTCCCGTCTCATGGGGTTTTGCCCAGAGTCAATGAGAAAACAAATGCGAAGATTTCTGAAAATAACACAGTGCCTTGTCCATGTATGTTGTCATTCTGACTATAGCTAAAATCTGGGTAGTTTTCAGGACATGGGGAAAGGCTTTAAGTTGGATTGCCATGGTTGGTTGCATGGGTGTGCACTGCCCAAGAACACCATACCCCAAGCCGTGCTATTCACTTCCTAGACATTGTAGATTTGTGGATTTATGATAGCAGTTTTCTACCTGATGGCAGAAAAGTGTCTTGAGAAAGGGGCTTCTTTTTGTTTTTGTACAAAGGCGACGTGTGGGCTATTAGAGACTCTGCCTTCTACAGAGCTGGACAGTTTGAACAGCTTGGCTCAGATGGGCAATTTGCCAGATGTCCATTATCTACATGCCTGCCCAACAGGGTCATAAACATAGTCATTGGACATTGCCTGGAACACATGGCCATAGGGGAGAGAGTATTAAAATCTAGACTCTCTCTTATTACCCTGATTGGACACTGTATTTGCTATGTTGAATGTGGTGACCACTGTGGGGTAGGACTGGAGACGGGGGTGAAACCAAGGGCAGAGAGAGAGGCTTTGGACACTTAGATGGGACTGGCTTCAAACCTGATGCAAAGTTTCAGGAAGTTCAACAAAGCATTTTCTGTAAGTCATTTGGTTTTATTGCTGATTCTAAGACATGGGGGAGAGGTGATCTATTTATGGATTTATTTCAGTTTCAGGAACACTGCCTCAAAATGCGAAGGATCAGAATCCGTTTTGAAATGAGGGTCAGGAACCTTCTGTACATAGTTTCTTATTTGGGATGATGTTCTTTAAGTTGTATGAGTATTTGGTATGAGTTCCTGATGCTGGCATCTGAGTCTCATTTTTGTACTGTTATTTAAGCAAATAAAGAAATTGACTTTTGCCAAAGTCTCATCTGAATTATTCACAACTCTGTCAAGATGGAGGCCACCGGCCACATCTGGGCCAGTCTGGGGCCTTCGAGGCAGTGAGGGTCAGTCTCCCTTTCCCCACCTGGAGACCCTTTCTGGTTGCTCCCCAAGTTTCCGCTCCTTGGGGTGCCAACTTGTTGAGCCAGTAATGGAGTGCCCTGAGCATCGGAGACCTGGGTTTTCACCTGACTTCCCACAGAATGAGGCCCTGAGGGACACGATACTTGCCTCTGGACCTGATGTTCTACCACTCTGTGACTGTTAAGATGACAGTTAATTGTACATCCAGGAACATCTGGGTCAGTCTTGATTCTACATCGTCTGTTTTATGAAGTCCCTAATTTTGGTGCCCAAACTGTCACTCAGAACTGGGGTAAAAAATGGACAGAATACTGTGTCTAGATTTTGGTCCAGAGAATGTGGTCTCTGCTAAAAGGCTTTAAAGACCTCCTCCCCTGACTCTCAGGTAACACGTGAGTTCTTCCAGAGGCTTCCAGGGGAAGGTGGTACATAGATCGGCTTCTTTCCCAACCATCTCTCCGCTCCCAAACCTTGAAGGCTCACTGTAATGCTCTGAGGAGGGCAGAAGAGGGCAGCACCTCACTTCACGGACCAGAAAGAGCAAGCAGCCCGCTCAAGGTCACATGGCCACCTATAGACAGAACCAGGCCAGGTTCCAGCTCCCAGAATCCATTTAGTGCCTTCCCAAACTATCTAATCCACTAGTTCATTCACTCAACCAATATTTATTGAACATTTACTATGTGCCTGGTCTGATCTAGCTCTGTGCAATACATACGTGTAAAAGGCACCATCCCCACCCTCGGGGAGTTCATGGACCTCACTCATTACAGGATTTTGGTGGTGGGGACATCATTGTGCAAAGGTGGGCAGGGGTCCCTCGACTCACATCACAGAAGTTCTCAAGAGCACCGAGGTACGTGGGAGTCCCTGCTGCTTTGAAAGGCTTTGAAAAGGACGGTAAGTGCCATCAGGGCATAATTAATTTGATCTCTGACCCTGAGAAGTCAGGAGGCTAAGTGAGTAAGTCAGAGATAATGGGGTCTGCCAAGACCTGGTTAGTTTGGGATGTGAGCTGAGTTACACAGAGGTAGAGGTCGTTCGGATATGCTTGTTTGGAAGACCAGAGAATGTTCTGCCCTTGGCCTCTGCACCAGTGAGACCTCCAAGTTCAGAGTACAGTGACTGGCACGTTAAAACAAAAACAAAAACAAAAACAATCCACTAGTATTGGCTTAAAAAAAAAAAAAGGCATTATAAGGAGAGAAGAGCTAATTAGAGTTGCCAAATTTAGCAAATAAAAATATGGGTGGCCTAGTTAAATGTGAATTTCAGAGACACAACAAATAATAGCAATACTGGGGCCATCCTTATACTAAATGAGTCATTGTTTATCTGAAATTCACATTTAACGCAGTGTCCTGTATTTTATCTAGCAACCCTGGAACTAATGCAAGAAGAGTTCTCTTAATTACCTTGTCATGGGGAAAAGGGAAATAAGCAAAAGGAAGGAAAATATACAGGGGGATTTATCAATATCTATAACTGTAACATAACAACATCTGGGCTTTAAACACAGGCTTTAAGTTAGAATGACAATGACTGTTATGTTCCATTCCCCCTTGAGCACCAGGGAATAAGATTCCAGATGCCTCCCTGATCCCGTTCACAGGGCTCAAGGCCTTAGGGCCTGCAGCCACCGGCAAACCACAAGACCACTCCTGGGAGGAAAGCCGGGAGACCGCAGCCAGGAGGACCCCTCTGGGTGGGACTGGTCTCTCCCCACCCATGTGGCCCCCAGGCTGATCCCCCTGACTGGTCTGGGCCACAGAATCAGAGTGTCAGAGAAGGCGGAGGGTGTAGGAACACCCGAGATTTGATTCTTTTCAGCCTCTCAAAGGTACAGTTAGTTAGTAATGTAGGAAATGGGGTTTGGAGCTGACGGCCGAGAAAGAATTCTTGGGGCGTCTTCAGTGCAAAAACGGTGGTTTTATTGAAGCACGGGGACAGGACCTGTGAGCAGAAAAGGCTGCCCTGGGATTGTGAAGGGTGACTGAGGATATACTTTCGAGTTGGGAGGGTTTTAGGGACAGCACAGGCCTCCAGAGTATTTTGGAAACAAGGTTTCCAGGATACTGAGGGGGCTAGAGGGGGCTGGCTATGGTTAGGAAAAGGTCACTTATTACTGTTTAGGAGAAACTCTGTCATGAGCCCCTTCACATGCAGATCAGTGGGCCATATTTTGGAGGATGATTGCCAACTTGTATCTTGGGGGTAGAGAAAAGGAAGTTTCCACAGGAATTTTTAAATGGTAAAGCAGACTGACAGGATCCTGGGGGGCTGGGGTAGGATTGTCCTTTGCCCTTAGGGAAGTGTCAATATTGAGGCAACTAAGCTCCCAGCGGGAGGTCATTCTGCCCATTTCAAGGACTTGTCAGTGGGCTGTCAGCAATAAGGAAATTTAATTTTTTCTCTTGTCTTTGTTTTCCACATCAGTTAGGATCTTCCAGGCAGAACCTTCTGAAGGGTGCCTGTGTGGACTCCTGCACCCTGACATGGTCCCCTTAATGTAGGTTCCACCAGGCCCCCTTGGCACAGCCTCCCGCACTGCCTGGCTAACATTTGCATGCATCTCCCAGAGGCCCCAACCCAGCTCAGGGCTCTCTTATACCCCAGTCCTCTGGGTCTTGCATTCCAGGATTTGCTAAGCAAATACATCTGAGGTCTGTGGGCAGCCCGGGCTTCCTTGCTGGGCCTGACCAGGGCTGGAGGTTATCCGCACTCCAGCAAGCAGTGGGGCTCTTTTTTTGTTTTTTGTTTTTTGTTTTTTTCCTGGGTGGACTGGAAAAATTGAGGCAGAGGGTGTCTTTCTCACAGAATGTTTTCATTGAGGCATGAAGAGCAGAACGATTCGATTCGGCCCTCGTGCCGCCCTCCTACTGGGAGATGGAGAGGGAAGGGATATCTGGCCTCCTGTTTCCTCCACGACCACAGCGGGACTCACAGGAGCACAGGGCAGCCTGCTCAACATGGCAGCAACCGCGAGCCTTGGGGAGCTTTGAAGGACCTCATGCCTGATGGGCCCTGCAAGGGATTCCGGTGAGCTGCCAAGAGTCCAGTGGTTGCAGATCAAGCCTTTGGTCCACTAGGAGAATTCAAAACAAAACAAAACAAAACAAAAGAACTTGGTCTCTTGACACCACACAAGAGAGGAAAGTGCACTGCCCCCCCACCAAGTGTTCAACCTGGAGACTAGATCCTGGGATGCCAGGATGGATGCAGTCCCTCTCAAAGAAGAGGAAGGAAGGCCCAGAGCTCAGCCAGCCAGGAGGAGGAAATACTGTGGGCTCTTCAGAGCCCATCCATGCTGGTGTCCATCTGTCTGTCCAGAGCAGAGTAGTGGAAGGGCCGGAGGTCCACTGAGAAGCTGAGAGGATGTCTAGGCAAAGAGGTGCTTGCCCAAGGGAAGCAGGACCTCCACACCAACAGGCTTGGTAGTGGGCAACACCTGGTCCCCAAAAGGCCTAGGGTAAGGAGGATGCATCTGAGAGCCTTGCGGAGAAGGCTCTACCTTGGGGTCATCACATTCTCTCCCACTCCAGCTCAAGTTCTCTCTTGGTTCACAGCTTCCTAGAAAAAGGACAGAGAGTCATCATTTCCAAGTCCCTCATCGAGGACTTTCCTCCCCTTATTTCCACTGAGAACATCCCTCACAGCTTCCTATATGTCAGGCAGCCCCAAGCAAGGAGCCAGGCCCCATTCTAGCCAATTGGATGTGTGGAAGTTGGAAATCTCAATTTATATCAAAAAATCAGTTAGCAAATCCCACTTTATTATACAAGGGTTTTTTTGTTTGTTTGCTTGTTTTTGCAAATGGAGAATTTCATCTGCAGAGCAGGAGTTGAAAAAAGAGTGTTTGAAATGTTATTCATTTTACAAAAGTCTGATTAATATTTGGTTTTTCAGGAAGAGGAAGGAAGTAGAGTGACCTCTTGCGTGCTGAGTGTGGTTGTGTAAACTGCAGACTGCACAAGGAGACCCTGCCAATACAGAGGGGAGGCATCTCACAGAAATATTTATGCCACAGGTTATTTGTACAGTTTGGTGTCTTTGTAAACCATTCATACAGATGTCTAGCAGGTGGCAGTCAACTGTTTTAACAAAATCAGTATGTTATCACAGTCTTCCAGGAGCTGGCAATCAAGTTCTCCAGGAAAGGGTACTGTTTTCTTAGTGCACAAAGCAATATATGGGCTCGTGTTGGCCCCCACTATGACCAGGAAGAGATGGGTGGGGTCAGAAAGGAAACTGGGTGGGTGGAGCTCAGAGGTCACTGCAACATCTGGGCACAGAGCAGGTAGTGTCTGGCTCCCAGGGTCATCCTGGGAAGTTCCACACCTCAGGGTCGCTGTATTCCTGGATCCAGCTGGGGTGAGGCCTGTAGGTGACCCAAACTGTCTCCGAAGTGGAGAGAAGAGAGAAGTCGAGTGGGCAGGGAGCAGACCTGGATGTAAGATGCCAAGAAAGCACATGTGAGGAGAAATGAGACAAAAAGGGGACAGTGGGAAGCCTCATGTTTCAAGGCCTCTTCCACCTGCTGTGTGACCCTGGCCAGTCATTGGCCCTCTCAAGGAAATTGCAGGAAGTCTCCTGCAGACTGCACCTCAGAGAAATGCTGGCCTGCGGACCTGTCCATTCTTGGACAGTTTTCAACTCTGACTGTGTCATTCTGTTTAAACCCTGTAATGACTCCCCAGCACCAAAAAGTCCAGCTTTGTTAGCATGGTCCCCAAGCCAGCCTGCCCTATCCCTGCCATGTCTGCCCGTGCACCTGTAAGTGCACCCCCAGGCTTCTCCCTGCCCAGACAAAGTAGACTAGAGCCTGTGATGTCTGATTCACTCCAGGGCTCCTTTTACCCCGGGAGGCCATATTCCTTAGTGCTTGACACCAAGACATTGGTGACAGACAACTTGGATTCAGATCCTGGCTCTGCCATCTCCCTACTCTGTGACTTTGGGCATGTTGCTCACCCTCTCTGTGCCTCTATGCCTGGATCATAATAACTACTCAGTAAGTTTTAGCTATTATCATTACATTCCCATTCGAATAGGGGGAAATTCCAAAGTAACTCAAAGGAGGAGCTCTCTAGCTACAGAAATGGTAGAAATCAGAGGAGTCTGACAGACTTGGCGGCTGTTGAGAGGATCTGAGTAGTAATTAGCAAGAGGGACCTCCCCCTTTCCCATGTGGAGCCTGTAGGCAGTCGCTGAATTTCTCAATCTGTCTTGCCATTTACAGGCCAGTTACACAACCTGAATCAGATGACCACAGAACTCTTACGGGAGGAGAGCCAAGGCTAGCAGAGAAAAGTCAGGCTGACACACATATCTGAGAGCCAAGGCTAGCAGGGGAAAGCCAGGCTGACACACATATCTAGCCATGGTTCAGGGGCAGAGCATATTTGGCATATCTGTTGGTCCTGGAATGAAAGGGACAGGGAGCAGACTCAACCCCAACCTGTAGCCTAAGCAGAGCTATCCCGACAACCCACAGAACTCTGACAGAGTAAAAGAAACATGTGTTCTGGAATCCACTGAGATGCGGGGGATTTTGTTATGTAGTACCAAACAGAAATTACTGACTAATACAACCAGGATCAGAGTATGATTTTGAACATCTGATTTAAAAAACACAGAGGGAGGGGCTCCTGGGTGGTTCCATCAGTTAAATGTCCAACTCTTGATTTTGGCTCAAGTTGTGATCTCAGGGTAGTGAGAGAGAACCCTGCATTGAGCTCGGCATCAGGCTCCGCGCTCAGCATGGGGTCTACCTGAGAATCTCTCCTTCTCCCTCTGCTCCTCCACTTCAATGGTTTTCTCTCTCTCTCTCCCGCAAATGAATGAATGGATGCATAAATAAATAAAAACATAAAATCTTTAAGAAACACACAAGGAGAGAGAAAGAGAAGGAGAGAAAGATATTGATGTATGGAACTTCTACCCTATAGTTGTTTTTTTTTTAAGATTTTATTTATTTATTTGATAGAGAGATCACAAGTAGGCAGGGAGGCAGGCAGAGAGAGAGGAGGAAGCAGGCTCCCCGCCAAGCAGAGAGCCCGATGCGGGGCTTGATCCCAGGACCCTGGGATCATGACCTGAGCCAAAGGTGGAGGCTTAACCCACTGAGCCACCCAGGCGCCCCTACCCTGTAGCTTTTATTCTCACTTCTTTCCTCTTTATTGGGAGGAATATCTGTTGGGGTCCAGGAGTTGCACAGGACTAGCCGATGGATGTGACAGTGTCTCTTGTGATTGTACTGTTAGGAAATGAGCAGATTTTCTCTCTTTCTGGATCTCTCTTTCTCTATGCCTAACCTTTCTGAGCTTCTCTTTTCTACCCTCTACCCTGGTGTTTGAAGCTCAGAGCAGTGAATTTGCATGGAATTGCTTAAGAACATTAACTGGTAAACTGCTTCCAGGCAGTTTCATAATCTGTTCTATAAAGGAACACCACAGATGGCATGTGTGACCTACTGACAACAGGGTTTCCCACAGCTGTGAATGTTGTTTTATTTGTTTTTATCACAGCCTGCTTCTGTATAAAGTACCTTGATTCCTAGAAGTTTATTGACCAAGGTAGCTTTGGCTGAATTGCAGTTCCACCACTCCGATGCACAGGTGGAGGCCTGGCCCCGGAATGAAGGGACTCGAGCCTGGGCCTGGCTTCCAGATGGCACTCCCAGCCCCAGGGAAGTTTCCTCACCCCCACAGCAGACCTGCCTGTGTTCTCCTGACCAAACTTGACCTTGAGCTCCTAGAGACAGAGATACGGACACTCAAAAGTCAAAGAAGTCTTGGGGCTGGAGACCAAGGAACAGAGCGAGACTAATCCCAGGATTCACTAATTGCATGACCCCAAGGGGACTGCCAACTGCCCTCTGGATTACAGGATGGGCACCTTCCCTCCCCATCATTTAATCCAAAACTTGACACATGCATCTGCCCCACTTCCTACGGCAGCTCTGAGAATCTCCTTCCCACCATACTGCTTCCCTCAACGCACCAAGTACCTACTTGCCCAGACCTCAAAGTGGGCCTGTGGCTGCTGGGGTGAGACTCTGACCCTCATCTGTCTGATACATCTCTCTGCCCACCTAGGATAGGAACAACATGGAAGGATGTCACTTAGAATGATTTGGGCATTTTTCTGACCAATGGAGGCTTGAAGCAAAGTAGATAGCTGTGTGGGTCTGTTCCAGTCGGAGAATATTTTGATAATCCAGTAAAATCGTTGTTGATGACTCCTGGCTTGGTTTGTGTTTGAAGCTGGCATTTTTCAACTGTAAATGTGTATGTATGTATGCATGTCCCTTTAAAAAAGTAGTTCAGTAAAAAATTAAGACTTGGTTCTTGTCTTTGGTCTAAAGTTCAATTTTGGGGTAAACTCTTAAAAGTTGGGGATTGAGGGGTGCCTGGGGTGGCTCAGTAGGTTAAGCATCTGCCTTCGGCTCAGGTCATAATCTCAGGGTCCTAGGATCGAGCCCTGCATCAGGCTCTCTGCTCAGCAAGGAATCTGCTTCTCCCCCGCCCTCTGTGATCTCTCTCACTCTGTCTCAAATAAATAAATAACATCTTAAAAAAAAAATTGAGGATTGAGTTCAATTTGCTTTCTCTAGAGCCCAGAAGAGTTGGTGGTACTCATTAGGTGCTCAATAAAAGTTAAAACTGATGGACTCAATAACAATGTAAAATAACCAAAAGCTACAAGCAGCTTACATTGGTAAGGACTTTTAGTTGTACCTTGGCAACAGTTTGGATCTCTTGAGGGTCACAAGGTCACACATCTGTCTAGTTTGGTTTTTAAATAGAGGTCTATTCAGAAGCTGAGAAGTCCTAGTTAATCTCTGCATATAACACTAATATCTACCAAATCATTGAGTGTTAATTACACATCGTGCATTCTGCAAAACAATTTACGTGTTGGCCTCATTAAACCTTCACAATATTATCCCTGTTTTACAGATCAGGAAATAGAGGCTTAGAAAGATCACATGTCCTAAGCATGATCACTGAGTAAGATTACGGCAGAGAAGGGAATATATGCTGGGTGGGTCTGATTCCAAAGTCCAGCTCCTAACACCCGCTCCTACTGACTCTTCCTTTACCCCTTGTAATCTTCCTGCAGACTCTTCCCAGAGCTTTTACTCCCCATGGAACTTGAGAAACATTAATCATGCTCACTGCACTTTGCCGCCTGTTTTTTTGGATCGTGGATGTCTTGGGAAGCTTATTCTGGTGCTATTTGTCTTTTGTTTGTTCTTCTTAAACATCTTGCTCATCCAATTGGAGTCTTCAGCAGGGTTCCCCCTGGGCAACAGATGAAGTAAATAGTTTGTTAATGACCTGTCCTGTGTCCTCCACTATCAGGGCCCTGCTCCAGCTCACAAGATAGACGTACCAATGCTATGTCTTTTTTTTTTTTTTAAGATTTTATTTATTTATTTGACAGGCAGAGATTACAAGTAGGCAGAGAGGAAGGCAGAGAAAGAGAGGAGGAAGCAGGCTCCCTGCCAAGCAGAGAGCCTGATGCAGGGCTCGATCCCAGGACCCTGAGATCATGACCTGAGCCGAAGGCAGAGGCTTTAACCCACTGAGCCACCCAGGCACCCTGCAATGCTATGTCTTTTAACCCTGGCTGAGCCCCAGACTTCCCACAACAAGCATTTGTTTTTATAATCAATGACCATTTATCTAAGTAACGTCATGCTAATGAGTCAACTGAAACTCAACTGAACTTTTTTAAGTTATAAGTCAATGCAATAAAGTTTAAACCCTGTGAACAAAATGCATAGTATATGCCCAAGCACAAAATTTTTAATTTCATGAAAACGCTTTCAAAAAGTTTTATAATTAAAATTGTACTTAATGTGAGAACCAGGTATGTTTTGATATATTTGATATGATATAGAGTTGGAACATCAAAAGGACCTGCTCTGCCAATAGGTGCCACTGTGGCCATGGAGAACCCCAGCCACCACCAGAACTGCCCCAAGGCAGGAGGGATGAGGTTGAGGAGGGGAGAGATACTCTTTAACCCACCTTCTGATCTCCTGCTGGTGTCTTCCATTGGCTAGCCCAACTGGCAAGAAGCCAGCAAAGGGAGCCTGGGTAATGTGACCCCCAAAGAACTTAAAAAAATACCAGTCCTGGGGTACCTGGGCAGCACAGTCGGTTGAGCCTCCAACTCTTGGTTTCGGCTCAGGTCCTGATCTCAGGGTCATGAGACTGGGCCCCACATGGGGCTCTGCACTCATTGCAGAGTCTGCTTAGGACTCACTCTCCCTCTCTCTCTGCCCCTACAAACCCCCCCACGCTTCCCCACCCCCGTGCTCATGTGCTATCTAAAAAAATAAAACTAAATAAATCTTTAAAAAACAACAACAACCAATCTTCAGGCCCTCTCAGAATGACTGTGAAGGTAAGTAATGGAGAACATGTCACACAACCCAGACAATTGATAAGTATTATAAAAAAAAGACTTTCTGGGGACAATCTATAACATAGGAATATTAGCCTGCTTATTGCACTGGTAGAAAATAATTTGTATTAAAGGAGGCCTTTGACAGAGTCCCACAATTCATTCAGCCCAGGAAATAGCCTACTTCAGGCTAGGATGCAGCATGCCTGCTAGCTCCCTTAAACTGAGACACCATCAGAGAGTAAGACATGGGAGGTGGGGGTGTACGTTCTCCCACTGCACTCAGAGAAGGGACATTCCCCAGTGAGTACAGGAAGGAGCTGATGAGAATGACACTGTGAGCACAAATAGCTCATTTCCCATTCATTGCCCCCACTAAAGACGAGAGAAGTATAAAGGGGTGGACTGTAATCACACAAACCAGAAAAGGATCCCAGTGTTGCTATGGCAGCTAAAAAGAAGGAAAATTTCCCTTAGCTGGGCCCTCCTCCCCCAGCCAAAGGAAAGAATGTGTCCCTAGTTAAGGAGAAACTTACATTATGTGAGGCTTGCTGGTGGCTTTCTTCACATTAACCAAAGGCATGGCATCTTTCAGATTTGAAGAGGCAAGAGGAGCTATAGTCAAAAGTAAAAATAGAGGAGACAAGAGTAAGGTGGCAAAATCTTGCCCATTTCAACTCATCTGTCACCTCCAAAAAGGCTTTCTTAACCCCCGAGAGAGAAGTGATCTTAATCTCTATGAGTACTTCCAACACTCTGTGTTTGCTAGTAATGTAGTACTTAATAATTTGTGCTGTGTTTTTAAGGTTAGTATCTCTGTCATCCCCTCGGCTGCAGGGGAGATTTCCTGATAGTGAGGAGCTGAGAGCTGTTTAGCTTTGAAGCCTCTAGAGCAGTGCTTCTCAAACTATCTGTAGACAATACCAGTTTTAAAGAACCGTCTTTTTAAAATCTTTTTTTGGAATCCAAATGGACTAGTACTTTTGTGACATACAATACAAGGACTTAGTAGGAAAATGACCAAGCTCTTGGATGTTATGGCTGTAAACATTTCTAAATGCTTACTTTCAACCTCTGTACTCAGTTCATTGTGAATTAGTAACAAATAGTTTGGGAACCAGCATTGGCTCACGGAGCACTCTTGGAGTAGCTCTGCCCTGGAAGAGCAGTTATTACAATAACAAAAAACTTCTGGTACAGTAGTTCTCAATCACAGCTCTCAAAAGAACCCCCCAGAGGGCTTATAAAAAGATAGATAGCTGGGTCCCACCCCCCTGAGTTAGTAGGTCTGTGGTAGGGCCAAAGAATTTTCATTCCTAACAAATCCCCAGGTGTAGAGTTTGCTGTAGGTCAGAGACCAACCTTTGGCAATCAGTGGACGAAAAGATAAGAACAAAGGTCAAGAACACTGCCCCCCCCCTTGTGGTGGCCTATCCTCAAAACAGGTAGAACGGCTAAAACTAACTGCTGACTTCACCAATGCACCCCCACTCCCCAACGAATTGGTTGGGGGCAACTAATGAGTTGTTGAACACTACATCAAAAACTAATGATGTACAACAATGAATCTTGGAACACTGCATCAAAACTAATGATGTATTTTATGGTGACTAACTTAACACACACACACAAACTAATGATGTACTATATGCTGGCTAACTGAACATAATTAAAAAAATAATAACGCAATGGTTATCAACTCCCATGTTGTGGCACACTTGCTGAGGGGCTCCAGACATAAGGAAGGTGGGAGAAGCCAGAAGGGTCCATACCTTGGGACTGTTCTGGGCCCAGTTCCTCCACAGGTGGCTGTGCAGGTGACACTGAAGGAGAACACAGGGGCAGTGTTTGAGATGTCCCCATAGATGAAGACCCCAGGGATGGCCTGAGTGACAGAGATGACTGGGAGGGTGGGGATCTTGGCGGTGATCCAGTCATTTGTACCCTCTGCTGTGGTGGTGATATATGAGACAGTGCAGGTGTGGAGCTGAGTGTTAAGGGCACAGCTGGGAGTGATACAGGGGGCAAGTCAGCTGGAGAATGTGATGGTGAGGAGGCCAGTGGAGATGCATGTGACTGCTCAAATGAAGAGACAAGTGGTGAAACAGGTGATTCTACAGGCCACTCATGTGTGGATTCAGGTGTCTGCACAGGTGAGGACACAAGTGGACTGTGGCAGCTCTTTCCTTCCCTTTCAGGAGCCCACTGTGTGTGAGGTTGTATGGATTCTTCTTGCTCTGTTTGGAGGCTTGATTGACTGCGTTCAGGGCACTCACTGCCAAGGGCAAGTTCTATATTGCTGTATACTTCCACACGGGGGAACATCACTCTCTTGGAGGGAGAATTGAGGTAAGCAGCATCTAGGAAAACAATGGCATTGAGTCACCGGTGGCATTACTAGCCCCTGGCATCAGCATGGCATTTTCAAAAAGTGATTTCCCAAGTTATTTTCATAAGCAGGATTAGTGCTTTTTAATGGCCTTTCTTTACTTAATCAAATTTATATTGAGTATTTGATTGTGTATTGATTCACTTATTCGACGGATGTTAATTGAGCAACTATATGTACCAGGCATTATACCAGGTACTGAGGAGTGAGGGAGACAAAAACAGGTGTGATGGTTCTTGGCCTCTTGGAGCTTACAGTCTGGCTTGGGGGCAGGCATTGATTATCCAAATAATCTCATTTTAACCAGGACAAGTTCTGGGTGAAAAAGGAACATGATGTTAGGAGAGAGAGAAGCAGGGAGGACTTCTTCAGGAGGGTTTCCCTGAGGGAGCAACATTTGCACTGAGATCTGAAGGGTGAGTGAGGGTCCAGGGGGTGTTGGTGTGGGATGGGGAGGAGCATTTCAGACAGTAGAAACAGCACACACAGATGCCACAGGTTTGAGGGAGAATGAGGAAGGCCTGAAAGGTCAGTGTGGTTGGAGCAGGGGTGGGGGCATGTGGTGGGAGATGGGGCTGAGGAGGCCACTGGAGCCCAACCATACTTGTAGAAACCATTGAGGGCCCTTGATTTTCACAGAGACCATGAAAGACCTACAGGCAATGGGGCTGCTGCACTGTCTCTGGCTTTGACAAGATCACTGTGACTGCTGTGTGGAGACTCGCTGAGAAGGGCCTAGAGGACCCAGGAAAATGTGTAAGGCTGTGGTGGAGAGGTGTTTAGGGCTTGCACCTGGAAGGAGAGAGAAAGAACTAGAAGATTCTATTTAGGAGGTAAAATAAATGAGAACTGGCAATGGATTGACTGGGGGGAAGAGAGGAGGGAGCTGGCTTGCACAACCAGGTGAATGCTGGTGTTGACAGGGTGAACAGGGAGGGGATGGGTTAGGGGAGCAGTGAGGAGGGCACAGGTTAAAGTTTGTTTGAGGATATGTGAATTTTAGGGGTACTTAGAGATATCCAAGGAGAGATGAAAAGTGTGGGCACTCAGATATATGGATTGGATCTCAGAGAAGAGTTGAGGGTTAGAGGTGTACATTTGGGAATCCATCTATGGATGGTCATTGAAGCTGTGAAGGTGGTCATGGAGGAGTTTGCCTAGGGAGAAAAAGCAGAGTGAGAAGAGGAGGGAGCCAGGACTGAGTGAGGAGGGGGAGAGGGGAACCCAGGCCAAGATTCTAAAATGGGCAAGACTCGGGTAGACTAGGGTAAGGATCCATTTGAGAAATGGGGATTGGATATATAAAAGAGAGATGAAATAATGGATAATTCAAGAGTGCTGAGGTGGGAAGGGGTCTGAGCACAGGTAGGGGGTGGGCTCTAGGCAAGAAAAGGGTTGCTTCCTTTAATGTTCTAAGAAGGAGAGAGACAGAGCAGGCTGAGTTTGAATATTTGGTAGTGCAAAGTTGAGAGAACTTCCCTCTGTTGGCTTTGTGTTTCTCTGTGAAGTTGTTTGGAGGAAAGGCCTTCTCCTGGTGATCAGGGAGAGGGGAAGTCTTAAGGTGGTGATTGCAGAGGAGGAGAGACTATGTTGCCAGGACAAATACAGCACAATCACATTTTATGTAGAAACTCACAAGCTAATTCTAAAATTCATATGGAATTATAAAGGACCTGGAATAGCCTAAACAACTTTTAAAGAAAAAAAAGGAACAAAGATGGAAAACTAAGACTGCCTGGTATCAAGATTTACGATAAAGCTTCAGGGATAAAGACAGTATGATATTGATGTAGAGACAGAGAAATAGATCAATTGAACAAAACAAAAGGTCTATAAATAGACCTGAGACATACAGAGACAACTGACTTTACTCAACAGAGAAAGCATAGTCTTTTAAACAAACAATGCTGGAACAGGTAGTCATCTAAATGAAAAGAAAAAAAAAAACTTTGTTTTATATCTTGAACCATATTCAAAAACTAACTCAAAATAAAATATAGACACAATAAAAAAACAAAAAGCTATAAAACTTCTAGAAGGAAACATAGGAAAAACCTTTTTGTGATCTTGAGTAAAGCAAAGATTTCTTAGATAAGACACCAAAAGCATTATCCATAAAGAAAGCAAATTAATAATATGGGCCCCATCAAAATTGAAAACTCCTTTTTAGGAGACTGTTAAAGAACTGAAAAAAGAAATCACAGACCGAGAGAAAATATTTGCAAATCATATTTCAGATAAAGGGCATTTATCAAGAATACATAAAAGCTCTTAAATAAGAAAATGACTCAATTTTTAAGCTGGGCAAAAGAGCCCACTGAGGGGTGCATGGGTGGCTCAGTAGGTTAAACCTCTGCCTTCGGCTCAGGTCATGATCTCAGGGCCCTGGGATCGAGCCCCGTGTCGGGGTCTCTGCTCAATGGGGACCCTGCTTCCCCTTCTCTCTCTGCCTGCCCCGATCTCTCTCTGTCAAATAAATAAATAAAACCTTAAAAAAAAAAAAAGAGCCCACTGAAAGAGCTCTCAATGGCCAAAGGAAATCTGAATATACAGACTTCAGTTAATAATAACCAACATTAGTACATTAATTGTCAACACTACACTAGACTATGTACCGAATTTTATATGTACCATACTATAACTTCTAACAAATATAAAACATAATAATACGGAATGTGGAGTACATAGAAGCTCTTCATGCTATTTTCACATTTTTTTCTGTAAATCTAAAATTATTCTTAAAAATAAAGCTTATTATAGGTCTGGGTGGGAAATGATCAAAAGAATTGAACCCTTCAACAAAGATGATATATAGATGGCAAATAAGCATATGAAAAGCTGCTCAACATTATTAGTCATTTAGTAAATACAAATTAAAATCACAATCAGATGCCATCACACAACTATTCACATGGCTGTAATTAGGAAGACTGACCATTTCAAGTGTTGGTGATAATATGAAGAAACTGGAACTCTTATGCATTGCTGATGAGAACGTAAAATGGTACAACCACTTCAAAAAATAATTTGGCAGTTTCTTAAAAAGTTAAACATACCTTCTGGGTATATGCCCTTAGTATATATCCCAAAGAATTGAAAATAAGACATTTGGAAACCTGAGCTAAGAAGAAGAAACAATTCAAATTGTTCTTCAGTAAAGAAAATGCGGTATGCACACAGGTGTATGTCACATGCTACAAAATGGATAAGCCTGGAGGACATTATGATAGCAAAATACACCAGTCACAAAAAGTCAAGTACTGTGTGGTTCCATTGATATGAGGTATCTGAATAGTCCATCTCCTAGAAGTAGAAAATAGAGTGGTGGTAGCCAGGGCCTAGGAAAAGGAGAAACGTGGAATCACTGAGTGATGGGTATAGAGTCTCAGTTTTGCAAGAGGAAAAAGTCCTGGAGATTGGTTGTACAGTGTAAATATACTTAACACAACTGAACTGTACACTTAAAAATGGTTAAGATGGTGGAACACTTGGCTGGCTCAGTTGAAAGAGCGTGAAACTCTTGATCTCAGGGTTGTGAGTTTGAGCTCCACATGAGGCGTAGAGATCACTTAAAAATAAAAAGTCTTTAAAAACTGCTTAAGATGGTAAATTTTATGTTATGTGTTTTACCCTAATTATACATATATATATATAATTGTATATTACATAAGTATAGGTTAAATGTACATCCACCATACCATCTAAACATTCCACTCCTCAGTATTTACTCAAGAGAAAGGAAAGCATAAGTTCATACAAAGACTCCATGAGTATTCACAGCAGCTTTATACATAATAGCTCAAACTGGATACCAACTAGATGTCCATTAATGGGTGAGTGGAGAAATGAACTGTGGGGTTTTCATAGATGGAGTGGAATGTAGAAAGGAATGAACTATTTATACACGCAATAACATGATGAATCTCAGCATGATTATACTGAGTGAAAGAATGCAGACAAAATCAAGCCCATACTGTAAGTCCATACTGGAAATTTCTAGAATGACAGAAAGTAGATTGGGGGCACTGAGGGAAAGTGGGAAGGGTCACAAAGGAGCATGAAGACGACCTTGGGCATGATGGATAATGGTTCACTCTCTTGATTGTGGTGTTGATTTCACAGGTGTGTGTGTGTGTGTGAAAGTGAGAGAGCGGGAACTTAACAAATTGTGTGAGCGAGGAAGGGTGCAAGAGAAGGAAGAATGCCAGGAAGGAAGGAAGGAAGGAAGGAAGGAAGGAAGGGGGGAGAGGGAGGAAGGGAAGGGAGGGAAGAGAAGGAGGAAGGAAGGTCTGGCCAGGCACGCCTGGATGCCAGATGGATAATTTTAGACATGACATCCTTTGAGCTCCAACCTCACTCAACGCCCACATCCACATGTCTGTGTGGGGAATGTGGATTTTCAAGCATACCAGCAAGCAGTGCCCTTCCCTTTGGCAGGAGGCTGCTGCCTGGGGAGGCCAAGGGTGGAGGGAGAAGCTCGCCTGGCAGCAGGAATAATTAGGCAGATGTGAGTCCTGAGAAGGGCAGAAAAGGGGGATGCCAGGATGTGAGCTGAAGAATTCAGGGTGACATCTTGCAGGTGTGGCCTTCTGCCAGAGCTGACCCCCATCCAGAAAGCAGTAGGGTAGGAGGCTGGAGCGGACTCCCGTTTTTCTGTTCCCAGATGGCAGGTGGGAATTAAGAGTGTGGCTCTGGGCACCAGCCGCAATTTCTCAGGATGCGTCATACCTTCTGCTTGCATCTGGTGCGGAGAGGAAAATCCAGTCCTACCAAACCCAAGAGGATTTAGGGGTGGGGCTGAAGGAACCTGCGCTGAGAGAGCCATGCAAACACTGGCAATTTGGAAGGGGAATCGAAAATAGCTGGTAGCCAGCTTCTTCCTTATGAGTTGGGTCAGTTCCTGCTTGGAGTGATTCTAGGGCCCTGAAAAAACCCACCATCCTCCATACACTGCCCTGATTCTTCAGCAGATGCCAAAATGCTCCTATTAGAGTCTCACCCTTGGGTTTAAAACTGTCATTTATACAACGGCGTCCACATCAACTTAAGGGGGAAGGGTGGGGAAGCACGAGACATCGCTGGGAAAGACCAGAGATGCTAAAGCAAGGCACTTTGTAACTTACCCACCCACTGACACCCCCCCCCCCCCCCGCCCCGGGCTTGCCCTGAGAGAAAGAGAAAGAAGTTCTAGGAGAGAGACAGGGACATTTGGTAACCAGGCAGCCAGGTGCAGAGGGGTCTTCTGAGGCAAGGATTATGTCCCAAGTCCCGGTTTCAAATCAGGGGATCCTCCAACCCCATGTCCCCAGTATACACCACAACTGAGGAAAGAGTGAAGGGGCTTCCCAGCTGGGGGTGGAAAGGACCTCAGGCCCTTGACAGCCCCTCCTCTTCCTGAGACTCCGTAGGTGAGACCTCATCCCTACCCCCCACTGACACTCCTCACGTGGTCCCCCTTTTGGGCACTTGGAGCTTAATTTTCACAGCTGTCACCCATGTAAATGTGTAGGAGGTGGGGAGCTATTCAAGTAGAGTCAGGGTCAGGAGGAGTCTGTCCAGCAGAAAGGCGAGAGGAGGGCCCTGTCTCCTAGATCAGAGGGTCAGTGGGCTGGATTGACTGTGTCCAGGAATAAAATTCTGAGGTGGGTTCCATGATCAGCCCTATTATACAGATGAGAAAACCGAGGTCCCAGGAGATGAATCCCTGGTTCAAGATCACACAGTTAGTAGGTGTCAGGAACCAAGATTTACCTTTTTTACAGATTAGGAACCAAGACAGAGAGGGCAGGTGATTTCCCTGAGTTCACACAGCCAAGGGGGATGAGAATCATGGCCCAGGCCTAATTGCCTCCAGAACCCACATTCCTTCCATCCTTCTCTCCTGCTCCTCCCATCCCCCAACCTTGTCCAGAGAATGGTCCCACCTCGTACTTACTCAGTCGCCTCAAATAAGAAACGGTGTCTTCATAACCTCGGTAGTAATAGTTGTGCAGGATCTGCAAGGGGGGAGAGCAGGACAATGACAAAGGCTGCAGCAATGGAGAGAGCTGAGGTCCCCTACCCCAGAGCAGCTCCTTTCATTGCCTTTGATCTTTATTCAATGGATTTTTAAAATGAACCCATCCAGTGTCCCATCCCTCACTATCTGCTAAGAAGTGGGGAGCAGTTATGATCTTGTGTCCATTAATGTGGCGGGTCATTAATGTGTTAAATAATTTACAGCTGATCATCAGCTTCCCCTGGGCAGGAGAGGGTGAGATGTTTGTAGTAGAACCAGAAAAGGTGCACGAGGGCCATATGAAGAGCCGAGTTTAAATCCCAGTGCTGTTATTTTTTAGCTGTGCGGCTCTATGGCTGTAACCTCTCACGTCCTCAGTTTCTTCACCTGTAAAATGGGAACAATGGTCGTATCTATTGCAAAGGATGCTAGAGGGTTTCATGAGATATTGCTCACAAAGCTTTTCCATAAAGGGCCAGAGAGTAATATTTGGGGTTTTGAACACCACAGATAGTCTCTGTCTTTTCTTCTCATTCTTCTTGTTCTTCTTGTTCTTGTCTTCCTCCTCCTTCTCCTCCTCCTTCATCTTCTTCTTCCCTCTTCCTTCTCGTCCTCCTTTTCCTTCTTCCTCTTCTTTTCCCTCTCTTTCTCCTACTTCTACAACCATCTAAAAAATGGAGAGCCCATTCTGAGCTCACAGGCTATATAGAAACAAACCACCTTGAGAATGAAAGTCAAGCACTGATGGTGAGCAGAAAGTCAAGTTCGAGAGGCTCTGATGAATACAATGTATTTATTCTGTCTTTCTTGAACTGCCTGTTGGTGGATTGCTTTTATGAGAGTAAATAGTCATACTCTTTACCAATAAATTAGTGTAAGGCAGATGCTGGAATTCCTAACGTAGTTGGAAAACAAAGAGTCAATCACATTAATAAAATATCTTGTGTATCCATTGCCTGACTAAGCATAATAGTGTTTTGATTATGAGTTTTGTAAATAATAATTAGACTGTAAGTCACAAAACTGGCTTAGAGGAGTTATCATTCAAACAACAATTGTTGAGAACCTTCTATAAGCAAAGTCTTTTGTAGACATAGTGAATGTAGTCAAAGAAATGAGTAAAACTTGTTGCCTACTCCCAGGATCACACTTCGTGCCAAAGAAAGACATGCATTTTGTAAAGACATATAGACTTAATTTTTTTAGAGCAGTTTTGGAAAGGTTATGATCTCGGGGTGCTGGGATTGAGCCCCGCCCGAGTCAGGCTCTTGGCTCAGTGCTCAGTGGGGAGTCTGCTTCTCCCTCTCTCTGTGCCCCTCCCCCTCACTCGTGCTGTCTTTCTATCAAAAGAAATAAAATAAAATATTTTTTAAAAAGTAAAATAAAATTGAAAACAAACCCCAAAACACAAGCCACTGGCTGGATTTGGCCCGTGGGCCATGGTTGCTGAAGCCTACATTGCACGTCAGAGTGGGAAAGTTCCAGTAATGTCCTATCAGCAGTTCTGTCATCATCTCCTTTTACAGGGGAGAAAACTGAGGCTGGGAGCACTTAAGGGCCTCATTCAAGGTCACACAGCTAGTTAGGCACAAATCCAGGATGCAGGTTTAGGAGGAAGTCTAAGGAGGCACGGATGGAACTGCATAGATCCCATTGGCTCCCACAGGCCCTGTCAGCTTCCCCCAGTTCCCCTTCCTTCCAGGCCCCTCGTCTCACCAGTAGGTCCGGCGGGAACAGGGCAT
The DNA here is from genome assembly GCF_010015895.1 of Lontra canadensis. Lineage (NCBI taxonomy): Eukaryota > Metazoa > Chordata > Mammalia > Carnivora > Mustelidae > Lontra > Lontra canadensis. Next base: position 1,791,375 of record NW_022631021.1, on the reverse strand, counting down.
GGGTCATCCTGGCGATGTTCTCCAGGGAGAACTGGAAGGAGCAGTTGAACATGCGGAAGTCATGGAAGATGGCAGGGCAGTCCCGGGGGCAGATGTCTTGCTGCCCGCTGAAGGTGGAGATGGTAATGGCATCGGTCCAGAAAGAGCAGGGCTGCATGCCCGTGAAGCCCCCGTCGATGTAACGCTATGGGTGGGTGGGACAGAGTCGTAAATGCTAATGGGCTCAGAGAGGTCCTCTTCCCTATTCAGGGAGTCCACCAAGGAAATGGGTCCCTTGGGACAAGCCTGGAGAGCAAGGTCCAGGTGGGTGCATGGTGTGTCCACAGTGGCCCCTGAACTCCCAGCCCAAGGCTCTGTCCCTACACTGCCTCCCCTCAGCCATCTTGAAGGTTCTGAGCCAGGGGAGGGAGGGGCATTCATACTCTGGATAAAGCAGGAGCACATGCTCCCCCATCCCAGCTGCCCTTCCTCAGCCACTCAACTGCTAAAAGCAGGGCAGGGGGAATAGAGCCTGTTCCCATGGTCTTTCCAGAAGGTGAACCCATGGTGGATCTGAGCAGGTTGGGCACTATCCCCTCTTCCAGACTGCTGTGAGTCCAAACTGTCCCCCTCTGTTGAGGTCGGGTATCCTCAGCACTTTCCAGAACACCCCCAACCATGGTCTGGCCACCAGCCACCACATAGCCCTTCCCTCTTGGGGCTTCTGTTGCCTCAGCTGTGAACAAAGGACCACAGATTCTGAGGTTCTAACTCTCTGGGGTGCCTGAGAAGCACACGGGTGACATGAGCAGTATGTGCTCCATCTCCTAGAGGATCCAGGATTCAGGAGTCCAGAATCCTGATTTCTGGACTCATTTTCTCATTTTCTTTCTATATAAAATGAGGAAGGGGCATGTGTTAGATACACGTACTCAGAGCACGGTCTGAGGACCAGCAGCCCTAGCCAAAGCTGGTTGGAGATAGGCAGAGTCTCTGGCTCCGCTCTAGGCCTAGGGGATCAGAACTTGCATTGTTTTACAAGACCTTCCCCCTCCTCAACCGGTGATTCAAGTGCATTAGCCTAGATGACTTTAAAGGTCGCCATCATTCACGGTTCCGGGTACCACTGTCACAGGGTCTGTATTCTATGCTCTCTGTCAAGTACGGTAAATTCCAGCAAGGCTATGGAGTCTTGACTAGCCAGGCTCAGTATTGGGTTGGTGGGCCCAGAGAGAAGCCCAGTGTATGGAAGGAAAGTTCATCTGAAAGCCCCAGAAATCCATCTCTACTGGGAATTCTAAGTAGAAAAACACAAGAATATTACCACCTCTTGGTCTTCCCACTGAATTCTAAGACCACCCCTCTACTCTCCCAGATGTGGGCCACAGGGCACTCCCAGGTCGCTGCTCACCCTCTCCCATACTGAAGAACTCACCACGCCACGGTAAGTTGGGGGGATGAGACCACAGTACACAGGGACAAAGCAGCCGCAGTAGAGGGCCTGTAGGGAGAGAACCCGAGGAGAGTGAGGCTCTTGTGGCTGGGTGGGGAGGGCTCACCAGCAGGCCTCTGGGGCACCACCAACCTGGTCCTTCTTAAATCCAAGGCGGAGGCACTGCCCTGGGGAGCCGAGCCCCAAGTTCAATTCCTGGCCTGGCCCCAAAGAGCTGGGTCCTTGTTAACCTACTTGGTAGTCTGGACCCATGTCCTAGCTGTAAAGAGATAAGGCAGCCTCAGTGACCTCCAGGGTCCCTTCTGGCACCATATCTCCATGAATCTAGCGGAATTCAACAGCCATTAATGTGTGTGTGGCCAGGGCCAGGCTCTGGGACCAAAGGAGAGTGAGATGCGCCCACTTGGGAATGCTCGACAGGGGAGAGTAAGGAAGAAGGTGATGGTACACAGGGTGACAGGGGCTAGGATAGAGGTGAACGTGGGCATTGCGGCCTCTAAGGAGGAGCACCCAACCCAGGAGAGTGTGGGACAGGCAGATATTGAAGGGAAGTTCCCAGGCAGAGTGACTAGTCTTGTCAAGCCCGTGAAGTGAGCTGGGAAGGAGGGAAGGGCTTTCCAGGCAGAAGTCACGGCAAGTACAAAGGTCCAGAGGTCTGTTTTGTGTGTGGTTTGCTCTGGTTGGCAGAAGTAAGAGCAGAAGCTGACAGGAGGTAGAAGGGAGAGAAAAGTCTCAAAGAGCTGAGTGCTAAAAAATGCAGAGGGACATGAGGTAAGTTGAGGAGGTGTCCGTGCCTACTGCCCATTCATTCCCCCAGCCCCAGGATCATGGTCATGCCTGCATGGGGCTGTGAGGCTGCATGGCAAGTGTCTTGTATTCGGGAGAGAAGAGGCGAGTGGGGATATGGGAGGGAAGGTCATGCCACTTAACACTTTTGTCCTGAAAGAAAACTGGGCATATCCACAGCACTTGCCAACAATAATAACTCACAACTAAGATTTATATTAATGAGCACAGAATGGTGCACAGAGCTCCCTATGTGATAACGCATTTGGTGATAATTCAGTCTTTTTATCAAGAGCCATTGGGAGAGAAGGGACAGAATGAAGGGCTGGTTCCACAAACTGGGATCTACTCCCTGGTCCGCCCCCACACTCCTCTACTACAATACCCGGGCCCTGCCCCCACCCCAGGGCCTCACCCCTGCACCCTGGGCCTCGCCCCTTGCCTCAATGAGCTCTTCCTTGGATGTGTACTCTGAAACCACGACACTCTCTCCATCTGTGAACCGGGTTAGGGACACGTGGAGCTTCCCTGTGGCGGCCTTGTAGGAGTCCTCCGGCAGGACCCTGTACAGAAACTGTCGCATCATCTGCACCATCTTGCAGGATGGCGACAAGGGCCCCAGGAAGGATTTCTTCACTTCTGCGACACCGACGTTGAGGACTCTGAGGTACTCATCTGTGGAGGAAGCAGAGAAGAGAGGGCAGGTCAGCAGCCCTCCACCTTGTCCTACACCCGACAGAGGAAACCCCAAGAATTCTGAAGCAGGGCTGGTCTCAGGGATCCACCTGTCATTCTGCACACATGGAAAGCAAAGCACAGGAGAATTAAATCACTGCTCATCAATGGCAGAACTAGAGCCAGCCGGGGTGCCTGGGTGGCTCTGTGGGTTAAAGCCTCTGCCTTCAGCTCAGGTCATGATCCCAGGGTCCTGGGATCGAGCCCCACATCGGGCTTTCTGCTCCACGGGGAGCCTGCATCCTCCTCTCTCTCTCTCTGCCTTCCTCTCTGCCTACTTGTGATCTCTGTCTGATAAATAAATAAAATCTTAAAAAAAAAAAAAAAAAAACTAGAGCCAGCCATCCGGACTGAAGACAAAGGACCACTTGCCTACCCTACACTGTCTTTCCCCAGCTTGCCTGGAAATCTACCACCAGACTACATTCTTCTGGGGCCTCAGAGGGTTTTTTGCCTCATATGAGATTCCTATTAAAACACTGGTACAACTGAAAGCCCTCACCAATGGATACCCTGTGACCCTTTGCTTGGGGCCCACCAAATCTGTGGGCAGGGAAAGGGGACTGGCCCTGAGGCAGGTCACCTACAGGGATGGGTGACCTGTGTCTTGAAACCATGGCCTCCAACTAATCTTTAGAGCCCCTGGCACAGTCCTGAGGGAGAGAAGGCCAAGAGGTATGGAGCACAAGCTAAGCCAGGCCAAGCTGCAGGTGTCTCCAGGACAGGAAGAAGAAGCTTCTCCCTCTTTCTAAGGGGAGCACAGCAGGGTCACATGAGGGCCTACATGTGCCAGGTAGGGCTTAGAGGGTGGATGTGTTGTTCAGGGGATCACAGAGGAAGGTGTAACCTATCCCCCACCCAGTACCCAGAATTCCCCTGGGGAAGTTCGGGCTGTAAGTTTGATGAGAATTGCTCTCCTGCCAGATCTCATAGCAATACTATGAGGTAGGCATTTCTAGCCTCATTTCACTGATCAGGAGACTGAGGTTCAGAGAGATAATATAACTTGCCCAAGGTCAACCACCTGGTGAGTGAACAAAGTGGGAATTTAACCTAGAATGTGTGACCCCAGAACACATCTCCTTCCACTACAGTAGGCCACAGGCTTCTAGAGCTGGGCCTGTACCTGTTCCTTGCCTGTTGCTGCTAATCACTACCCTGTGCAAGCCCTCCGGCAAAATTAGAAGCTCTGAAAAGGATTGCTAACTTTTTTAAATGAATATTTAACTGTAGAACATCCTATGCTGAAGAACACTCTTACAAGTAATGTCATGTAGATGTGGTTATTTGGGAAGTGATGCAGTCATGAACTCTCTGCCACTGGAGGCAATCAAGCAGAGGTGGGACAAGTACCTCAGTGAGAGAACTTATCGAAGGGATTCCTGCATAAGCGTGAAGATTCTTTACATCATGGAGATTCCAAGATTCTTACAGGTGCCTGACAATATATCTGGGGAGTCATCACTGTGGGCATTATTTTCCCATTTACAAATAGAGCCACTGAGGCCCAAAGTCACACACAGCAATTTGGAGACAAGCCAAAGCCAGGGCGGTTCTCCTCTTCTGTGTTTTACAGTTCACAGATGATTCCTCCTTAACCCTGGAGATGGGTAGGATGAAGAGCTTCACCGTCATTTTACAGATGTAGAGACTGAAGCAGAGAAAAGCTAAGTGCCTTGCCCGAGGTCAGACAGCCTGACGATGTTTGTTCTGACTCTAAATCCCACCTTCTTTCCCTGCACTTTGGACTGATCCCAGAGTCTGAGAAAGCCTGGGTTGCCATGGTGACCGTCTTTTTTTTTCCCCTCCCACACCAACAATCAGAATCACACCACCTATGTGTAGTAGGGACGGACCTGAGCAAGACAGCATCTCGGCTTTCACCCTGTTATAGGAGAGGGTGCTCCCAGGAGGTGAGAAGGTGTGATTTTAGCAAGGTCAGCTTTACTGTGTCCCAACTTGTACCCACAGTGTTTTCCCTCAAGGGAGACCGATGGCCAACTCACCGTCGTTATGTAGTTACGAAGCAACTGTGCATTTGGATACCAAGGGGCTGGGTCACTGAGTTCTCGCCCCACAAGACCAGTGAGGATGGGAAGTCAAACCAGGGTGGGGACACGCCATTTTGGGAATTCTTAATGAGCAGCTTGAGTGGCCTTGCATGGGTTGGTGGCCTTTCCCACAATGCCTCTGAGCCAGGAGCACCTGGTTCAGCTCATCCCTCTGCACCTGTACTCCCCACGGGAGATGCTCGATGGGACGGATGGAAGGAGATTTGTTCCCATTGCACAAGAAATACATATTCCTTGGGGGAAAAATAATTTTTGAAAATGCAGATATGGGGGCACCTGGGTGGCTCAGTTGGTTAAGTATCTGTTTCTGGCTCAGGTCATGATCTCAGTGTTCTGGGATCGAGCCCCACATCAGGCTTCCTGCTCAGTGGGGAGTCTGCATCTCCCTTTTCCTCTCCCTCTGGCCCTCTCCCCCAGCTTGTGTTCTCTCTTTGTCTCAAATAAATAAAAAAATCTTTTTTAAAAATGCAGATATGCAAAAAGAAAAAAATTAAAGTGTCTTGGAATCCCTTCAACCAGAGATCAACATCCCATTTATGTCTTTCTAGACTATATGTTACTTACCTATAAGAATACTTACATGAAGTCATACTATATATATTATTTTGTAACTTGTTTTTTTTAACCTAATAAATCATGTCTTTCCACATCAATAAGTGCCTATTTATAACCCAATTTACAAGCAGCATGGAAAGCTATTGTAAGGTTATCCCATTATTTGCTGAGCAGGTGCCCAGGAGGGGTTGGCTATGTAGTCTGTTTCTTTGCTTTTCTAAACAATGCTGCAGGGAATAATCTTGTGCTAATTTTTTTTTCTCCCCTATGTCCTTAATAATTGTCCTCAAGATAAATTCCTAGAGATGGGAATGCTAGGTCAAAGGCATGCATATTTTGTCTTGTACTGCTTGTTTTAATCGTGGCTTTTATATAGCATCCATTTACAGTCCGCTCTTAGCTCATCAGGAGTGGTGATGGGTGACAGGGACAAAGCAGTGGCCAAGACAATAGGAATAGTACAGAAATCTCCAGAATATTCCCATTGGAAAAAGTGGTGCTGTCTAGAAATTAGCAGCCGTCTAGCCACGATCATGTAATCAGAGAGGGAGGGGACAAGAGATTGTCTGACTTCTCCCACTCAGGTGCCCAGCTTCACATTCTCTCCTGCTGCTCCCTGGGGCTGTGGAGCAAAGGCTGCCTTTAACCCTAGCTCTCTGTGCTCCTTTTCAGGTCTCTCCCTGTGCCTCTGTCTTCAGAGTCTCCAACCATCCCTTTCTCTGTCTCTCTTTGTCTCTTCCTTCCTTCTTTCTTTCTTTCTTTTTTTTTTTTTTTCAAGATTATTTATTTATGTGTCTGGGAGAGAAACTACAGAGGGAGAGGAAGAAGCAGACTCTCTGCCAAGCAGAGAACCTGATGCGGGACTCGAGCCCAGGACCCTGAGATCATGACCTGAGCCAGAGGCAGATGCTTAGATGTATCTCTTCCTTCTTTCTCTCTCTTTTCCCAGCCAAGGGAGAAGCAACTAATCTTCTGGTTAAACAAGACTCTGTCGGTAGAAAGTCAAGTGTTAAGCATAGCAATTGCTGGGTTCTGGGAGAAGGGATAAATTTAGCTTGCTTCTTTATGCATCTCTGTACTTTCCAGCACCTTCTCCCATTTAAAGGCCTCCTTCCAAGCTGCAGGCTGCCGGGCTCTGAGACACAGTATCCCACACTGACCACAGCAAGATGGGATTTAAAAGCAGCACCACGGGGGACTCTAGGTTGGCTCTCCCACCCCCAACCCACGCTTGCTACATACACTTCTGCTTCCTCCCACCTCCTTTCACACCTTTTATCATCTAAGTGCGCTCTGTCTCCTAAGCCAAGAAGAAGATTCTCTGGGGGAAGATCCTTATGGTCCTCCCCTCTCTAAGTCCTATCACTGTGCTTTGCCTAGGGAAGGCCCTTCAGAAACCTTTGTTATAAGCTGGGAGCTCCTCGAGGGCAAGGACAGACCATATTCACCTTTGCCTACCAAGCCTCCCATGACCCTGGGTGGGTGCCCAGTGTTTGTTCAATAAAACCTGACAGGGTGGAAAAGCAAGTGATGGAGGTGTTCACAGGGAAGAGCTACTCAATGTCATTACCCAGTAAAAGCTTGAAGGCAAGATAATCCCAGATAGATGAATAGATAACCAGGCCAACTGTGTTGGTACCTGTGGCCAATTCATCAAATTTATGAGCCCATTGTGCCAAGAATTTCAATAGAAAAATAAATAAGATCCAGGACTAGGAGATTTAAAGGGCATTTGGAAGCCACTCCAGGTCTCAGCCACTCAGAGAGTTTTGACTCTTTTCTAGGACCAGACCCATTTCACGGAACAAGCTCAGGCTGTGGAGCCAGGGGACATGATTGAAATCCCAGCTTCACCACATACCATCCGAGCCATCATCAGCAAGTCAAATTAACTTCTTCTGGTCTCAATTTTACCACCTATAAAATGGGAATAATAATACCTTCAGTGGGTGGTTAGGAGGCAGATCGGTTTTTTTTTTAAAGCACCTGCACGTAGTATGTGCTCGCTATCAGTCAGGTTATGTCAGTAATTTTCCTCGTGACCATGGAGAAGTCTTCTTGATGTTTCTGGCTTTTGGCTTTCTCACCTGAACAGGGAACAGTGATTCTTGACCCATATTTTTTTTTAAAGATTTTATTTATTTGACAGAGAGAGATCACAAGTAGAGAGAGAGAGAGGAGGAAGCAGGCTCCCTGCCTAGCAGAGAGCCTGATGTGGGACTCGATCCCAGGACCCTGAGATCATGACCTGAGCTGAAGGCAGAGGCTTAACCCACTGAGCCACCCAGGCAGCCCCTTTGCCCCATATTTTTATTGAGTTGTGCTCAGGCTTACTTTGGGATGCAAAAGAGCACAGTAAATGGACTGTGGAGATGAGCGTGTCCCTCTGTTTCAGACTTCAGTGGGGTGATAGGCTGGCTGTCATGCAGTAAAGGCACTGTTAACGTCCGCACTCCCTCCCTTGTCAACCTGGGGGGCCCTACAGATTTAGTACGGAAAAGGCGCAGGGCTTAGAAATATCACAGAAAAGGAAGAAAGGGGACTAGATATAGGTTTGTCTTATTATCTTATTAATTTGCTTTAAAGTCTAATCTCCTCCACCACCCCCACCCCCCAACGTGGCATCATGAGAGCAAGGATGGTCTCTGTCTTATTTATCCTTTTGTCTGTAGTTCCTAATATGGTGCCTGGAACATGGAAGGCACTTAATCAACGCAAATGCCTGCATGAATAATGAATGAATGAATGGACCTCAGGAATCACTGAGGTCCAGAAAGAGAAGCAGCTTCTTCAAGGTGATCTGCGAATAAAACAGCTTCTCTTCCCCTCCTCCACATGACCTCCTGATAAATGGAAAAAAAAAAAATCCTAGAAAGATGGGCATTTGGCAGCTGACAATTTAAACTGCTGGGGAATCTCCTTCACAGGGTGCCTGGATGGGGTCTGAGGTGGGGGAGAGATGTGCCCTGGAGGATGGGACTACGTGGCCCCAGTCTCCCGCGGACTGGTAGCCTAGCAACAACCTCCGGTTCAGCCAATCACCGCCTGGCGCCCCCCTCCTCTCGCCGCCAGCCCAGCTCCCCGGCAGCGGGAGCGATAAGCGCGGCGGGGGGTGGGGGCCGCTAAGCAGGCTTCGCAGCAGCCCCAGGGGAGACGGCGGCGAGCAGAGCTGCGTTCCCAGGAAAGCCCTGCAATTCTCAGAGTCCCTGCGTGGAGCACCTGGGAGTCTGCTCCTCCTACCTGGTCCCTAATTGCGGGCTGAATTATAGGCTGCATTTCCCTGTGGGTATATCTTGACTGCCCAACTTCACTATAATAATAAAAATGATTATTATCTTAACAACAGTCTTTTACCCAAAGCGGGTTTTCACGCTTACATTCTCAGTTTATCCTCACAGTGACAGTGAGCCCCCGAGGGGTAGTGACCTTCGCTTATTCACCATTTTATTTCCATACTCCACACTGCAGGGGCATTGATTGGAAAACAGTTTGGCTTGAAGCAGCAGTGTTGCCACGGGAAGACCTTCTGGGCCAGCGATTTTTCAGGCATGGAACCTTTGTTCCAAAGAAATCACAAGTGGAAATCCAATACATAAGACAGCTAAAAGCAGAGCTGTTCTAGGTTGAAGCCAAGTGGGGGTCTCAGACCCTGTTGGGTCGCCCCCATCCCACCCTAGGAAGGTGGTTGCTGAAAGCACCACCTTGAAACTCCTAAGATTCTAGAAGCCTAGGTCAAAATATGAAACCAGACTAATTCTCTCCTTTTGCAGAGAAGAAATCAAGCCCAGGATGAAGACAAAACTCCATAAACACAGCTAGCTGGCTGGGTGGTTGGACGGACGGAGAAATGAATCAAGGTGGATAGACCCCAGGTCACACAGTCTATGTTAACAGGAACTAGAAGAAAAATGTATGAGAAAACTTGTATTTTTCTATTCTGTTCTGAATGCACATTATAGGCTTTAGCCAAAGGCAAAAACAGTTCTTAAATACTAAAAAAAAAAAAAAAAACCCAAGCCAATACTCTCCTATGGGTGATAACAATCTTTCACACAGACCTTTTTCTAACCATAAGAGTTTACTATAGAACTGGCTTTAAAAGTTCAAATTGGTTTATATCAGGTTGCCATGGAAACAACAGTGCCTCCCACTGGTTCCTCACCTTGGTTCCTATCAAGATACCAGTGGGACTCTTTCCAGTATCTGGGGCCTCACCCAGCCCCTGTGTTTCCTCTCCCCCAGAATCCGGACACCATCTCCCCAACTTTCCACTGAAGGATCTGTTGATCACCTTGAGATAAATCAGGCAGAGAGGGAATGTATCTAGAAGGTTCTCTGGAACCTCAGAATGTTCTGAGGGCCATTGCCCCTGCTCTGTTCTCTCTTTTCCTTTGGTGAGCCCAGAAGTCTCTTCAGGATCCTGCTCCAAGGTAGAAACCAACATTGTCCTGTTTCTAGGCTCTGGCCTGCCCTACCCGCCAGACTCTCCCTTCACTACTGAGGGGACCCCAGAATAATAATGCAAGAGCTGTGAACTAGTCACTCTCTAGTCTTTAAAGCTGTTTCTGTTTTGTTTTATTTTGTGTGGGGGTAGCGGGGAGGGTGGTCAAGAGACCTCCAAGCGAGTCTCTGCTCTACAGACTGAAGGCCATCTCTGAGCATCTCCTCATTCGAGATATGTTCAAGTTAGGGTGCCACCACAGAGGAACACCCATGCTTCCATCTTCCAACAGCATGATAATGAAAGTTTGTTTCTGCTGACTGGGGACACTCACTGCCCCAGCTGTCTGAGACTTCGAATGGTAGGGTCTGTTACCAATATCTCTCTCCACCTATGTCACAGGAGTCCTGAAGCTCTAGAAACCACAGTGTTCTAGTCCTCTCTGTTGCTTACTGGACTTACCACGTTTGCTACCACTTCCTGGTTTCTCCCTGGTGCTGGCTCTGTGCCAGGCTCAGAGGCCTCACTGTCTCATTTCATCTTCAAGATGCTCCCTTGAGGGTTATCTCTTCATAGATGAGGAAACAGAGGCTCACCAGTAACTCGCCCAAGGTCACACAGCTGGAAAACAGCAGAACTAGGCCTCCACATCCTGAGGACCCCAAAGCTGGTGTTCTTTCCACCACAGCTGGCTGCCTCCACTGGGGACATGCCCTCTGTCTCTCAGAGCCTGTTTCCCACTGTGAGGCAAAGGGGTGGTTCCATGAAGGCTCTTGGGATCTGCCTTTTCAGGGCTTAGTTTAGGCACACATCCTAAGGGCTCAGATGTCCCTGGGAGACAGGAAGACTCTCTTTAGAGCAACAGAACCCAAATCACGTCTTCAAACATTTGCTCTTCTATCCCTACACCCAGAGCCCCTCCTCAGGACAGTCTGTCTCATCTCTCTTGGGTAAACACAAGTACACAATCCTGCTTATTACCCTTCTACACACATCTCTCTTTTTCTTTCTTTCCTTTCTTCCTTCCTTCCTTCCTCCCCTTCCCTTCCCTCTCCTTTCCCTCCCTCCCTCTCTCCCTCTCTCCCTTCCTTCTTTCCTTCCTTCCTTCTTTCTTTCTTTCAAACCATGCAGACCTCACCCTTAAGCCCAGCTTAAGATCTGGGCCTCCTCCTTGAAGCCCTCCTTGTTCACCCCCACTGTTCCCCCCTTTTTCCCATTACTTTCCACACCATATATCTCAGGCTGCCTTGAGTGGCCTGTCCTGTTTCTCTGGCTAGCTGCATCCCTTGAGGACAGGGCCTGCATAAGAAGACCCTTCTCCCCCATGATAGCCTAGCCCAGTGTTGAACGATTAGTAGGTATTCAAGAATGAATAAATAAACTAATATCTCACAAACAGGGACTATTTGTTTGGTTCCCAATTACAGCCCCTGCACTTAATTCAGTACCCGGCACACTATAGTAAATGAAGGTATGCTGAATAAATTAATAATGAATATTTAACAAAATTTAATGACTGGACTGGAGAGGGACATCAAAGAGTGTCTTTTCTACTGGGTTGTTAGGAATCTTTCCAACTAGTGGTCAGAAAGGCAAAACCTTCAGTGACTCAGCCGGACCTGGAATTGTGAGAAAGCAAACCACAGAACAGTCTTCTCTGTCAAGCCCAGTCCAGACTCCTGTCAAGGCCCTGAGCTGGAGCTAAGGAGGAGAATTTTCCTTAAGCGGTGGTTTTATGAGGACAGAGTTGGAGCAATGGGTCAACTCCTGACTCAAAGGAGGTTTGGAGGTTTATCATTTGTTTGCCTGTTTGCCCTATAGAATCAGAAATGGAGCTCACCAATCTTTGCTGAATTTACTCCCAAAGTGAAGCAAGAAAGACAATACTATCTTAGTATTGAGTGAGCGGGTTTAGAAATGAACCACCAAATGCAGGGAGGGATCCTGGATTAGATCCTGGGACAGAAAAAGGATGTTAGTAGAAAAACTGGTGAAATACATCATGAATAGTAATGTGCAAGTGTTGATTTCTTAGTGTTGACAAGTGTACCATAGTTATGAAGATGCTCACATTAGGAGGGAGCTGGCTGAAGGACACGCCAAACTATCTGTATGATCTCAGCAATCTTTCTGTAAATCCAACAATACTCCAGAATTACACATTTATTATAACTGAAGTAAAAACAACAAAACAAAACAATAAACACAGATGACCACAGCTGTCAGACACACAGAGCCTGCCACTCAGGAGGGGCTCAGTTAATGCCTGCTGATGTTGGGGGAAACGGATTGCAGGAAGGGCCCCGCATGAGTTGTTTTCTAAATTGTTCTAACAATTTGTTTGTACGTGCAACCAACACATTCAGAGTCTGACCAGATTTGCCATTCAATTCTCTTCAACTTAAGAGTTTGAGAGGATTGTTTGGGGGAAATGAACCTTTATCCACTTGGCTGGAGAGGTTAAACATGTAAAGCACATGTTTACTTTGAGCGACTTAAAAGATGCCAATCTCAACATGGTCATTACAACCAACCATTGCCATGTAGTGATGTGATTTCTACGGCATTTTATTAAAAAGTCCCTTTTGCATTTATTACGTCATTGGATCTCAGTTTCTTAAGCAATGTGCAAATAATTGCTTGGCCACAGAGTTTGGCAGGAAAGCAGTCGAGTTGCTTGCAAAGCAACATCTAAACTCGTTGATTTAAGAGGATGGAGGAGGTGGAAATTAAGAGAGCTCAGTCTTGCCTCTGCTGTATAAACCCTGGCAAGTTATCTAATCTCTCTAAATACCTGTTTCCTCCTTTCTAAAATGGGTATAAATATAGTGTCTGCCTCGTGGGGTTGTGAGAGAATTAGAGTAAATGATTCGTGCAAGGCGTTGAGCACAGTGCCTGGCACATTCTAGGTGCTTGATAAATGGCTGTTAATAGCATGACATCAAGACATGAATCAGAGCAGAGTGACTTTTTACAGGAACTATTGCCATCTCAGGCAGATAAGTAACTGGGAATGATATCCGATGAAGACATTTTGATTCTGAAAACACACCCAGCAGCCAGGACTGAACTCCAGGTTCCGTCTGGGATGGGCGCACACGTATGCGCATGCGTGCGAGCACGTAGGCACGCGGGGACACATACACACGCACGCAAAGGTAAAAAATGGAGGTTCTCATTCCTGTCTTTAAAGAAGTTTGGAGAGACTTTCCGCTCCAGCAGTCCCGGAAAATTTCCAGCTTCAGGAATAGCAACGACAACAACAAAGAGCCTGATATAGAAGTCGTGAGATATGGTTGAACTCACAAGAAAGAAGGGGAACAAATGAAGGAATTGAAAGCCAGCGCCAGGAGAGAGAAAGCTGATGATGTGGTTATCATACCAGAAACCGGAAGGGATAGAGGCTGTGGTCCTGGGCTGTGTGAGGGGCACTGAGATCCCTGCTGAAAGCCGGGATGCTGCAATAACTGCTGGGCCAGTGAAAGGTGCCAGGAGCTTATTTCTGCCCAGGGCTCTGGGTGGGGGAAAAAAAAAAAAAAAAGTCTCCCATAAGAATTCAAAGCCCCTTGCCTGCTTTAGGCAATTGATCCTGAGTTGGTGATAACCCTGGGGTGCCTGGGGTTTTGGGGAAGCGGGTTAAGGCCAAGGCCAACCAGCTCAGGTAGGTCCAGTCACTGCCCAGACCACACGGAATTCCCACAAAAACTAAGTCCTCGTGCCCATGAGCTCACAGTTAAAATATTAAAAATATTAACTGGACCAGGTTGCAGTCTAGTCATCTTTGTTTTAGTAAGTTTAACAACGAAAGACATTCTTCAGTGAAGTTTGAAAAAATGCTGCTTTATCTATGCTTTTCTATTTCAAGATAGTTTTGTTTTGTTTTTTGTTTTTTGTTTTTACTTGTTCATCCATTCACTCAGCCTTCATTCACCAAAGACTTATTTTGTGACTAATATTTGCCAAGCACTGTGCCAGGAACATCCATGACTTCTTTTGTCCCTCATTGCGATGTCCAAAGCATGTGCTCCCCACCCCACCCTAAGTTAGAGATGGGAAAACCAAGGGAAGGCAGGTCACTGGCTGGCCAAGGACCCACTATGATTAGCGGGAGGCAGACCAACAACGCCTGTAGCTGACTCTATCTCCATGGGAGGGGGCGTGCTGGGTCCTGTTGTGCACATGTATGTGGGGCAGGGCCCGTGCTGCTCCTCTGGCCCTGTTGTGTACTTTGCAAGGTGCTTTTAAAGCCTATTCCCTGCGCAGAGGGACGGTTTGCCTTGCTTTCTGAGAATTCAAGCCACTGTCTCTCAGTTGGAACACTCCAAGCTCACGTGACTCTTCCTCCCTCCCTTCTGCCTGGAGAGGCCTCCCCTGAATTTCGCACCTGAAACGTCATCCCTTAATCGTTCACCACACCCTTCTCCTGCTTTATTTTCCCCTTGGAGTATGCACGCTGATGTTTTTCTATGTGTTTGGTGATTTAGGGCTTGATTTCACCAAGACAATGTCAGCTTCATGAGGGCAGACAGCTGTTTTGTTCACTGCTGGATCCCTAGGACCTAGTATGAATGAATGAATGAATGAATGGTCTATTTTGTCACCGTAATTCATTCAAAATATGGCCCTCAATTTCTTTGTCTGCACATTACGTAGATTAGATTCAAACAGCGGCTTTCAAACTTAAAAAAAATTGTTGGAAAATTTACTCTAAATGAAATTTTAAAAAGAATGGACAATAGCAGGACTATACTATTTGAAGCTGGGGAAGGTCCCAGGGGCTTCAGCGTGTGTCCTTTTCCTGTTCCCTAGCTCCCCTGCCCCTCAACCTCCCTCCTTCCCATAGAACTTTGGGGTTTCTCAGAACACTGTTTGGAAACCACTGGCTTAAGCAGGGTCTGCCTTCAGCGCTTACTTCCTTTCCCAAAGTCTAAATACAGTTATCTATAGAATGAAAAATTTGGACTCACTGACCTTCCTTCTGTGAAATTCTATCCATATCCATACCCATAAGTGCAGAAACTTGTCTAAGAGTCAGATAAACCCCAAAATAGAAATTGCAGAAATACATTCAACATCATACCTGCCAATGGCCAGCAATCATCAGGAATTTATCAAGCATTTCTTGTTGGACAAGCAGTTTGTGGAGCCAGGGGACCCATAAGATCTCAGATGGCTCACCCAATCTAGCTGATGAAATTAGACCCAGCTTCTGAAACAATTAAGACCATATATCATGAAGCACTAGGACAGGCGGACGGATTCTGTGGGTAAACTAGAGATCATGGAAAGAGATCCGGTAGAGTACAGTGGGAAGGCGTTTGGGGAGGAGGTAACATTTCTTGAGAGAAAACCAGAAGGTCATTTTTGGTGGGGGATGTAAGGGGTGTCGTGGTGCCCCACCCAGGCCCCAGTAGCAAGACTGAGGCACTCATGCCCCCAGGTGCCATGGAGGGGTGGGGGAGCCTACTGATGGCTCAGAAATGAGACCCTCCCAGCCAACACACTGGATTGACCTGGCAATTATGGAGTCATGGTCTTGGTCCCAGACAGGGACTGAGTTTTGCCATCACCACCATATCTCCAACTATGGTGGCTGTGGCAGAGACTGCTAGTTGTTCGCACCATCCATTCTCCTCTTCTCCCTTAGTAACTGGAACCTGCAATTTTTTAGTGGAAACATGGCTTCCCAGAATAAAGTCTCTATTTTCCAGCCTTCCTTGTGGTCAGTTGTGGCCTTGGGGGACTAGAGTGCAAAGACCACGTGAGTGAGCAATGTTCTTCCATCTTGTGGAAGCCTATGCTACCCAACCAAAGCAACTAGACTATCAGTCCCTTAGTTTGCAAAGCTCCTTCATAGGGACCACTGTGATTGCCAGGGGAGAGGTTGTGGAGAGGGGGAGGCAGGCACTGTTCACCCCCATTGTACAGTAACTGAGCTGAGCTCAAGGCGGCTTGTCTAAGGTCACTTACTGCTGAGTGGATTCCTGGGACCAGAGGGAAAGGAGGGGTGGACTGAGTTTGGATGTTGGGGTCACACCAGCTTTGGCTTGAACCCCACTTCCCTCCTTACCAAATCCTACTGTGAAAGACCATGTGAAAACAATGCGTGTGGCCAGCTAGGCCCATAATCTGGCCGCGGGACACTTTGGTTCTCAGAAATCTCTGATTCCTAGTCAGGTGCTCTTTCCCGTAGGGATTCTGGCCTCTGAGACAAGCGCTATACGAGAGCCGACTGTGGGAGCATGAGGGATTCAGTGCCTGAAGGGAATCGGGATTTACTCTCAGGGGAGGTGACATCTGAGGTAGGCTTTGGAGGCTGGGGAGATGTTCCATGGGGAGAGAAGCAGGGACGCATTCCTCAGGGAACAGCTGGAACAAAGAGGCAGAGAACAGAGGCATCCTGAGTCTACCTGCTGTGGAAGCGAAAAGAAAAGCTCCCGAAGCCAGCCCTGATCCTGCGCCCCACCCTTTTACTATTTTATTTAGTGGTTTGGGTGTTTGGGGCGGTGGGGGCAAGGGTGGGGAGGCCAGGGTTATCATTGTTGGGAAGGCAGTGTGAGAAGTATTGGAAAATAATTACTTTTAGAGGTCGAAACAAAGTCATTTGATGAGCTCAGCTAAATGTCAGCTCTGTCCGCTGGTTACTCCCCTCGCCCACTGAGAAGAACTGGGGAACAGCTTCGGGAGCAGGTGCCTGCCCCTCACTATCTGGGCTGTGAGCAGTTCAACGAGCCCTGTTCCCTTGGACTTCCTTGGGCTCCCAGCCCTTATCTGCACAGAGACACTTGCTCTGGAACACTGGCACGGAAAACAGAGCCCAGTGAGGCTCCCTGCAATTTCCACATGAGCTTAAAATTATTACAAAACAAAACAGAATAAAACAAAAAAGAAACAAACAAACAAAACAAAGCCAAGCAGGGCAGGGAGTCTGTGGCTGAAATCCAGCTAGTAAATGCTGATAATTACTGGAGTTATAGGATGGGTCCTTGGGAATCCATGATACTGCCCTCTCTGACAGGTTTGCAATCTTTTCATTAAAGAAAAGTTATTAATAAGTATTAAAAACGTACATGAGGGTTTTAAAGCAGCGTTATTCATAAGAGCCCAAAGCAAAGACAACCCGAATGTATATCACGTGACAAACAGATAAATAAAATGGGTGATGGCCAAGCAATAGAATATTATTCGATAACAAAAAGAATGAAACAGTAGCACAGGCTATAATAGGGGTGCACTTGAAAATACTCTGTTACTTAAAGATGCCTACGGGCGCCTGGGTGGCTCAGTCTGTTAAGCGTCTGCCTTCAGCTCAGGTCATGATCCCAGGGTCCTAGGATTGAGCCCCTCAAATAAATAAAATCTAAGAAAAATATTTTTAAAAAATATAAAAAGAAGCTGAACACAAAAGACCACATGTTGTGGGATCCCAGTGGTAAGAAATGACCAGACTGGACAAATCTACAGCGACAGAAAGTAGATTAGTGACTTCCAGACCCTTGTGGGGGGGTGGTTTGCAGGAATTCAGAGGTGACAGCTAGAGGTGTATGGGCTTTCTTTGGGGGATAATCAAAATCTTCTATAATGATTGTGGCCATGGATGCACCATTTTGTGAATATAACAAAAACCATTGAATTATGTGATTTCATTGGGTGACTTGGATGGTACAGGAATTAAATCTCAACAAAGCTGTTTTTGGAAGTTAAAGACCAAAGTGGGGAGAAAAATAGGGGAGAAAAATAAAATTTTTTTTAAAAATATACTTATTTTTAAAAAATAAATAAAAAATAAAATTTAAAAAAAAGAAGAGAAAAATAAAGACAGTCAGGGGCAGCTCTGGGCCAGGGGTGTCTACCAATTTGTCCGAAAAGTGATTTCAACATGTGGATTGGCTAAGGGGAAGGGATGGACCAACCTCTTAACCAAAAATCAGTCTTCCTCATTTATGGCCAGTTAGAGGAATTCATAGAATCTAATACAACCTAAGGGCACTCTAGTGAAATGGTTTCTCTTTATCCTGGAAAAAGACATCCCCCATTAATAATCAGAGAATTAGTCTAAGACCATGATGGGCCTTTGGAAGGTTTGCATAGGAAATGCCCGACCCATTTCCACTGCCTGGTCAGAAATTCATCAGACATTCATCGAGTCTTAGGGAGGCCATACATCTTAGTTTTTCTTTTTAATGTATTTTTAAAAGATTTTATTTATTTATTTGAGAGAGAGAGAGAGAGTGTGTATGAGAGGGAGAAGATCAGAGGGAGAAGCAGACACCCCACGGAGCGTGGAGCCCAATGCAGGACTTGATCCCAGGACTCTGGGATCATGACCTAAGCTGAAAGAAGTTGCCTAACAACTGAGCCACCCAGGTGCCCTTACATCTTAGTGTTTCAAAGCGCACTGGGTCTCCCCCTACCCACGGCTGAAATAGTGGAAACTTCTGTAATTGGAATGAGTACTAGTGCCTGGGTTCCACCCTGGGAGATCATGATTTATTTAATTCGCTTGGTGAGAAGCCTGGGCACTGGACATTTTAAAAGCCTCCCAGGTGATTCGCATGTGCAGCTGAGAGGACCACTGATCTAATGAAGGTTGTTTTAATAACTGGAAGAGAACAGTAAAATTACGGCAGTAGAGCATGGTATCCTATCATGAAAAAAAATTTTTAGAATTATGTTTATACTGGGTCTTCAGGAGTGGCCTTTTTGCATCTTGGGTAACTCTCACAGAGTCAAAAGCCACTTCTCTGACACTGGTACAGGGTCCCCACCCTCTGGGGGCATCACATTTCCCTATGTGTTATTGTTGTGTTGTAATGCCCTGTCCTCACTAGAAGCCTAGGCACCTGCCCAACCTATCCCTCCCCGTGAACTTCTCCTCACCTCTCAAACACCAGCTCAGATGCCACTTTTGTGAGGCTACCAACCATTGGAGGTGTTGCTCCCTTCCTCTGCATTCCCCTGCCTTTGAATTAGCCAGCATTCAGTGGGAACTCTCTTGTATTATACCTACTTTGTATCTGCCTTTAAGTTTGAGTAGGCTTTAAGTTCCTTGACAGCAAAGGTGGAGTTTCATTTTGTGTTATAATTCTGTGTCCTCTGCAGAGCCTAGCATGTGCTCAGAAAACACTTGTTGAAGGGTGCCTGGGTGGCTCTGTTGGTTGGGTGTCTGCCTTCAGCTCTGGTCATGATCCGGGGGTCTAGGGACAGAGCACTGTGTTGGGCTCCCTGCTCAGTAGGGATCCTGCTTCTCCCTCTGCCACTCCCCCTGTTTGTGCTTTCTTACTCTCTCTCTGTCAAATAAATAAATAAAATTTTAAAAAAGAAAAAGAAAATACTTGTTGAAGGAAGGAAAGAACGAAGTTCTTACCATATAGTCTTTATGAGGGAAAGGTGCCAAGTAATAGCTAAAGCAGAGATGGGTTTTAAATCCACCATATCCCCATTATTTAATAAGAAACTATTTTATTTTTCAAAATTATGCAACTGCAGCTGGAGGCAAGTTCCCAGACCCACTTCTGACCAGATTGGAAATTCCGAGTGCCCCCACCAGTTGTCACAAAGACCATCTATTCTTGGGTAAATGCATGAAGGAACAGAAACCTTTACTGCATCACTAATGAAAACCAGGCACTGTGCTAAGTGTTTTTACAAATATTTTCAAGTACCCCAAATTGGACCTATCACAGGGCTTGGCACATGTCTCCAGAAGGTGGACCCACTGCTGCCTCTGTTTTCACAGGAAAAAAAACATACAATCTCAGGGCAGAAAGCCCAGATTGGAAGAAGAGGAGGGAGTGTGACCAGGAAGAGAGAGGCCCCACATGCCACGTGTTGAAGAATTTTTATTTTTTAAGAGAAAGAGAGCATGTGCACACGAGTGGGAGGGGAGGGGCAGAGGGAGAAGGAGAGAGAATCTTAAGCAGTCTCCATACTCAGCACAGAGCCCAGCATGGGGCTTGATCTCACGACCCTGAGATCAAGATCTGAGCAGAAATCATGAGTCGGAGGCTTAATTGACTGAGCCACCCAGGCAACCCAAAGAATTAAAAAAAAAGAAGAGATAAACCTCTGGTTCTATGGAGATATGGTAATTGTTTACATACAAAATATGAAATGATCTACCAACAAACTTTTGGAACTATTTAGAGTGTTCACAAGTTTGCTCAAAACAAGATCGATATGCAAAAACCATCAACATTCCTTTATATCAACAGTAATCAATTAGATTAGAAAATGCCGTTGGAAAAAAGAATCCATTCTTCAGAGCAACAAAAGATAATAAAGCCAATAAAAGACACAGAATCTTTCTTGAATGACACAAAAGGCCAGAAGAAATAGAGACTAGATTTATAAATGGGAAGATATAATTTCAATTAAAATCCCAACAGAGTTTTTTTCTCAAGGAGAAAGAGGGGTCATGAATAACAGAGGCAATACTTGAAGAAGAAATCAGAAAAAGAGCAGAGGAGAGGGATTGCCATGTATAACAAAGCTACAGTAATCGAAACAGTGAGCTGTGGTGCAGAAATACACAAATTTGCCACTAAGAGAGAAGAGAGACTCCCGGGACAGACCCTTGAGAATCCAGGCACTTGAGTGAGCCAGAAGAGAGCATCTCAAACCACTGTGAAAAGGATTGCCTATAAATGGTGTGAGGGCATCAGTTATCATGTAGCAGAACAATGAAAACTTCTGATTTCTGCCTCAAACTAGCCACAAAATAAAATCCAGCTGGATTAATGAAGATTAATTAAGAGCAAAAAAAAAAAAAAAAAACCCTAGAAACTTGAAAGAAAATACAGAAGAGATCATTGTAACAAAGTAAAGATATGAAAACAAAGATAACAAAGTAAAGAAATTGTAGGAGGAAAAGACTGATACATTTGACTGTGCTTAAGATTTCTGAATGACAAAAGAGATCCTAAATAAAAAGACAAGCCACAGAGTGGAACAGAAGAGCTGCAGTGCTTGTGACTGACGCCTGATTCGTGGGTAGAACAGCTGAAGTTAAAGAGAACAAGGCAATGGTGAAAAAGAAAACAGGAAAAGTTCAAGAGCAGACAGGCAAGTCGCAGAAGAGGGCACACGGTAGCCAATAAATACACAGATAATACGTACAATAAATCCGTGCTTAACATGACTACCAATCAGGATACGAAGATTAAATAATCAAAATAAAATGAGATGTAGTTTCACATTCATTAGATTGACTTAGAACTTTGAAGTCTGACAGTTCCAGGAGCTGGTGACATTGTGGGGAAATTAGTACTTGTACACACTGCTAGTGTTTAAATGGGTACAACCACTTTGGAGAATAGTCAGGTTTGGTAATTTTTTTTAAAGAGATTTTATTTATTTGACAGAGAGTTCAAAAACAGGGGGTGGGCAGTAGAGGGAGAGGGAGAACCAGGCTCTCCACTGAGCAAGGAGCTGGACACAGGGCTCGATTCCAGGACCCTGTGATCATGACCTGAGCCAAAGGTAGATACTTAACTGACTGAGCCACCCAGGCGCCCCATGTCTGGTAATGTTAATGTGAATGAATATCCTAGGGAAACATTCTATGTGGGCTTGAGAGACATGAACACGGATGTTCATGTCGTGGCCATCCCATCCACGGAATGGCTAGATGAGCTGCGTTATAGTCTTAATGGAACATACACTGAAAGAGGTAAAGATCCTCGAAGAAAGTCAGGAAATGGAGTCCTCCTTCTTGCTCTGTTTCTGACTGATAACAGGGAGTTACATTAGTCACCTGTTCCTTTTTACAGAATGCTGTCCCCAGATATTCCTGTGGCTTACTCGCTCAGCCTCTCCAGGTCCGGGTGCAAATTCCCGTTTGCTTCGAGAGACTTCCTTGACCCCAGGATCCGAACAACCAGTATTTGTACTCCCTGACCCTGCTTTGTCAAGAAACAGAGTGGTTTAAAAGGTGAGGCCAGGGATACCTGCGCGGCTCCGTCAAATCAGTGTCCAGGTCTTGGTTCTGGCTCAGGTCACCATCTCAGGATTGTGACAGTGAGCCCTGCATGGGGCTCCGTGCTCAGCAGAGTCTCCTTCCCACCCCCTCTCTTTGCCCCCCACCCCGCTTGTGCATACTCTCTCTCTAAAATAAATAAATCTTGGGTGCCTGATTTATTTATGGCTCAGTGGGTTAAGCCTCTGCCTTCGGCTGAGGTCATGATTTGGGGTCCTAGGATCGAGTCCCACTTCAGGCTCTCTGCTCGATAGGGAGCCTGCTTCCTCCTCTCTCTCTGCCTGCCTCTCTGCCTCCTTGTGATCTCTCTCTGTCAAATAAATAAAATCTTTTTAAAAAATGAAATAAATAAACCTTTAAAATTTTTTTAATAAAAATAAATAAATAAGTAAATAAAATGTGAGGCCAGACCATGTTCTAATCCCAGATTTACCTTGTGCTTGTGTGTATCGCTTTAAAGTTAGTTAAGCCTTCTGTGACTCAGTTTCCTCCTCTGTAAATGGAGACAATAATAGTTTTCACCTCAGGGGATTGCTGGGAGGACCAGGTAAGTTAATATGCCGCAGACTTAGAACAGTGCCTTATACAAGGAAGTGCTAGTTAACAGTAAATTACGCGGCAGTTAAACCGAATGACGTGGGTAAATCTCATAAACTGGTTGCTGAATGACAAGAGCAAGTCCCACGTGCATCTCACTCCTCCTTGAACTTCCCTCCTGATTACGGGCATGTGCGTGGTCCAGGCCTTGGTCACACCTACAGTGAGGTGTCTCCATGGGTTCCAGTGCCTCCCAACTGCTGTCCATGCCTCCCAGAGCCCGTGAGAGTCCATTTTGGGCAGTATGGGTTGAACTAATTGAAACAAATGCATTTTGACAAGTCTGTGAATGTCAGAGGATGAAACTCCACTGACTCTCTCAGATGGGGTATTTTAAGAAGCCGCTGTAAGACGTGAAGATGGAGGGAGCAACAGAGCAGGTGAGTGACACGGATACCCGGAAAGGGAGAGTATCCTAGAGGCAGGCTATTTCCAAGGGCAGGAGTTCTGGGATTCCCAGACAAGAGAGCCTGTGGGCTCTCACGCAGCCCGTTTTTGAAGACTTTTCTAGGGTCTACTGTGCTACTGCAGCATTAACTGTTATATTCAAAGAGGGCTCTGAGCATTTAGAAAACATGTAGGGGCCCAACAGACACATGAAAAGATGCTCCACATCACTCATCATTGGGGAGAAATGCAAATCAAAACCACAAGGAGACAGCACCTCCCACCTGTCAGGAGGCCTAAAATCAAAAATGCAAGAAACATGTTGTTGAAACACAAGAAACATAAGAAACAACACATAAGAAACAACAGAAACATAAGAAACAACACAAGAAACATGTGTTGGTGAGTATGTGGGGAAAAGGGAATACTTGTGCGCTGTCGGTGGGGATACAAACTGGTGCAGCCACCGTGGAAAACAATATGGAGGTCCCTCAAAAAGTTAAAAATAGAATTACCATCTGATCCAGCAATTCCACCATTGGGCATTTACCCAAAGAATACAAAAACACTAATTTAAAAGAATACATGCACCTCTATGTTTATTGCAACATTATTTATAATAACTGCCCAAGTGTCCACTGATAGATGAATGGATAATTACTCAGCCAGAAAAAAGAATGAAATCTTGCCATTTGCAATGACGTGGATGGACCTTGAGGGTATAATGTTAAGTGAAATAAGTCAGGCAGAAAAAGACAAATACCGTGATTTCACTCCTATGTGGACTTTAAGAAACAAAACAAATGAATAAAGAAAAAAAGAGACAAACCCCTAAACTGACTCTTAACCACAGAGAACAAACAGATGGTTGCCAGAGGGGAGGTGGGTGGGGACATCGTGAAATAGGTTAAGGGGATTAAGAGCACACTTATGACGATAAGCACCAAGTAATGAATAGAATTGGTGAATCGCTAAATTGTACACCTGAAATGATACAACACTCTATGTTAACTATACTGGAATTTTAAAAAAATGTTTTTAAATAAAAAAGAAAAAAAAAGATCTAGAAGGATCTAACCAGAGCCCTTAGAACTGGCCACAGGAGGGAGAGTGGAACTGGGGACAAGGAGGGTGAGCAGAGGCTTTAAAAAGAAAAAAAACCTATATACTTTTGCATGATTTGAATTTTTTATAGTGAGAAAGAATTTATAACTTGTGAGGTATTTGAAGGAAAAAATTATCTTGCCTGTGAGGTACTCGGTGAATGGGCATCACTATTATTCTTTAAAATGAAGACAGACTTCTCACCCAGCACAGAGGTCCCCAGGCAGAAAGGCAGCCCGCCGGCACCCCTTCCTCCTGCATTGCCGCTGGCCCTTCAGCAAGTCTCACTGGGTCTAACCTCCAACGTACATCCTGAACCCACCAGCTTCTCACTGCCCCTCAAGACCTGGCTGCCTGCAGAGCTCATCCCTCCCTAGACCCACATGCCATAGTCTCCCGCTAGTCTCCTGGCAGCCGCCCTTCCCCCTCCAACTCCCTCTGCCCAGCAGTTGAGGTTCCTTAAAATCCCCAACCAGGTAGTTGGCACACACCAAGCAGTTGCCATGTGCTAGGCACTGTGATAAACCAGTCACTCAAGCTCAGTTAACCCTTTAACAACACTGGGAATTAGGTACAGGTAAAATCTCCGCTTCACAGGTGCAGAAACCAAGGCATAGAGCATCCAGCAATTTGCCCCAGGTGCACATGGTGGAACGGCAGAGCTGGGATCCAGTCCACCTGGAGCACACACTCTTCACCGCCTCCCCACGTCACCCCCTTACAGCCTGTCTGTGCTCCTCTGTTCCTGCTCCAAGCATTGAGCGTGCGCCGTCTGACCCTTGCTTGCCTCTCCAGCCTTGGCCCCCACTCCCTTCTCCTTGCCCCCACTCCTTGGCTCCCCAGCTACTTCCCTGCCTGGAAAGTTCTTTCTCTCATCTTCACATCACTCGGGTCTCTGTTCAGATGCCGCCCCCTCCAATAAGTCTTCCCTGATCACTCTTCCTAAAATAGCCCCCACTTTATTCTCTGTCCCTTTCCTGCTATCATTTTATCCGTAGATCTCATGGCATCCTGAGGTGACATCATCAAGTTACCTGCCTGAATGTTTACTTTCTGCCTCATCTCTCTAGAATGTCTGCTTCACGGGGGCACGGGCTCTGTATAATAGCACAGTAAATGAATAAATACACTCGAGGCAGCCCACGAGGACCCTGGCCCAGACCTGTCATGTGGGACTGCCTGGCATCTGTCCAGTTCCTCTGCCCAGGGGGCCGCTTCTGCCCTCTGGGTCAGAGGTGGGACCCCATCCTTCTCTCCGGGGACCAGGACCAGCAGAAAAGAAGGTGAAGTGAGATCCTTGGGATTCCTTCCCGGTTTCTCCCCATCTGGTTCATCCCCGTAACCACGAGGCCTCTAGCCCGCCAACCACCTAGAAGGTGAGCTCACAAACCTACCCTGCCAAAGTGGTAAAGATGTGAAGCATTGCCCCACCCAAGGAGATGTGCACTTTAAAAGAGGCCAAACAGGAATGACACTTTACCCCAATGTCTGACTGTGTCATGACGTGACTTCCAAGGCCAGGATGCTGGAGGGGGCTGCTGTCTTTCCCTCTCCCAGGCCTTGGCACACAGGGCATCTCAGAAGAGTGTTGAGGGAGGGGGAGTAGGAGGGGTGGACCTACTACCTACACTACCACTGGGTGAGTGTGTGAGAGACCGGGATCTGGCTGACCCCAACCTCAAATGTCCCAGCTGCCTACCTGCCGGCCCACTCAACCCTCCTCTTCCTTTTCCACCACCCAGAAGGCCTGGCTCTGTCCCCGAAGCGCCCCCAAATGATCCTCAGGCTCCACTTCGGGGACTCTCGCCAGAGACTCCCCCAGGGCACCCAGAACAAAGGCCTTACCCATTTCAATTCCGCAGATGACCAGAGCAGCGATCACTGCACCTGCCGATGTCCCAGCAAAGCGATGGGTGGTTTCCAGCATCCGGGGGGCCAAGTCTCGGAAGGCATCCACAGCCCCGGCCTGGTAGAAGGAGAGAAATCCACTACCAGAGAAGGAGATGGAATGAGGGGTGTCTGGGTCCCCTTTGAACACCTGTTCTTCCATCTCCTCGGCCCCTCGGTGCTCGCCTCTCGGGTTGCTGCTCTCTTGCTGGAACTCCGACCAAGCTTCCCTGCCAGCTCAGAACCTAGAAAGGGGTCGTCTCTCCCGGGTTGGCTGGGACACCCACGGATGGCACCGGCAGCCACTGCCTGGGCCTGTCGAGCTCCTGCAGGAGGCAGTCCCAAAGGCTGGTGAAAGGCTTCAGGCCCCGGTCGAGGTGCAGAAGGCACCTTGAATGTGCGAGCAGTGTCCTGGGCGTGCGGCCACCCCCTGGCTTCATCGCGTGGCTAGAGTCATCTCAGCCCCTGGCCTGTGCTGTGGACAACAGGCAGCATTGGCAGCTGCCACGGGGACCGTCCCAGGGAGGCAGGCACTGCTCAGCCCAGGAGGCTCCACACACGGAGTTGCAAAACCTCCGCTGATGGTTATCAGAGGCTTCCTCTCTCTCTGACACGCTGCGACAGCCAAGGAATTTTATGCTGGCCTCCCTCCAAGGGGAAGGCGTCCCCACCCCCACAGGGGCCAGAGCCAACAGGTCGGTCATGGTTTTTGAGGGGGACACCCTCACACCACCCATGGCCCTGCCAGCATCACCCCTCCCTGGGCTCCTCTTCCAGGCCCTGTGGGGCGTGCATGGTGTGTTACACAATTGTTTTTATTTGTTCTTGCAAAAGAACTTACGTGTTTGTTCACATGTTAGGACATGGCCATGGGCAAAATGGCAAAGGAAAAGAAGTCAGGCTTCAGGGCCGCACCCATTGCCACCTCTCCATCTCTCCCCACCCTTTCTCCCCAGCCCGACGTTGACCCACTCTCCTGTAACACCCTCTCACCAAGTCCCAGACTGTCATGTCATCTCCTAAGTATACAAGAAAAAATCGGACTGAACTCTAGATCACTCTGTCTGGAGCTTTGTACAGCGCACTCTTCTAATGATAAATTTGAGATGACAATATTTAACCCTAAGAATGCACACAGCTTGGGAGGCCAGATATGGGGACCTCGGGGGCAGAGGTATTTTGGAGCCCTGAGGGCCAAGGGGCTGGTGCCTGGGGACCAAGTTTGGCTACAGGTCATGCCCCCTCTGGAGCTGTACACAGTGGCCCTGGAGACAGGGCCCCTCCTCAGTCCACAAATTTCTCTGCCTCAGATATCGCAAAGCTGGCAAGATCACATCTCTCTCTTCCCCCACAAGACCATGCAGTGGCAGAAACAGAATTAGAATGGGACACCAAGTCCCCTACTCGATGCTTGGTCCAGCTCCCCACTCTGTTACAATGTGATGTCAATGCTCCCCCCAACGCAAGGAACTCCCCTGCACGCTTCGCCTCCCTGGTCCAGCCTGGAATCCACAATGTGGGCAATGATCATGGGATTTAGTAAGAAGGGACTTTTCTCTCTTGGGTGGATAGTCCCAGATACAGAATCGCTTCCTCCATCTGGGAAGAGACTTTTTTTTTTTTAAGATATTTTTTATTTATTTGACAGAGAGAGAGAGAGAGAGGTCACACGTAGTCAGAGAGTCAGGCAGAGAGAAAGGAGGAAGCAGGCTCCCCGCTAAGCAGAGAGCCCGATGCGGGGCTCGATCCCAGGACCCTGAGATCATGACCTGAGCCGAAGGGAGAGGCTTTTACCCACTGAGCCACCCAGGTGCCCCTGGGAAGAGACCTTTTGACCAAATGAGTGTGTAACAGGGAAAATGCGTGTGTCCGTGGGCACGCACACATGCTCATGTGTGCAGAGAGAGGTATGAAGCTCACCGCTTCTTGGGAATAAGACCAGCCAATGTGAAATAACCAGGGAAATGCACGAGGCAGTCTGTAATTAAGGACTGACTTGTGCAGCGCTGAGACTCCTGCCAGGGAAGCGAAGATACGAGGGCGAGTAGCATGGTTTGGGGGATGTGAAGAAGCTAGAAGCTAGAAAGATACGGCTATAAATTGCCAGGCATGTGGTACGTCTGTTATTATTAAAGGGTAAGAAGAGTCAAGGCTTCTGGAACAGATGGACGTGGGAGATGAGGTGGGATGGAAAGGTGGGGTCGGAAGAGGAAGGCGTGATCTACTTGTGACTCGAAGGAGGAGCTGTCAGGGAGCTCAGACGTGGCAAAGAGACCTGGATTGGAGGGTGAGGAAGGAGAATAGCACCATAGCCTCCTAGAGATGTGGACGCCCAGGCTAGCACAGCAGCAGGAGGGAGACAAGCTAATGAAACAACGGCCGCAGAGCCTCTCGTGACCAGGGGACTGGCTGGATGAGGGTGAGTCACTGCTGTTGCCCCGTGTTCAGCCTGGGGGTCGGGAGGGGTAGGCAGCCTTTGGCTGACTTAAGGAAATGGGGGCAGAGCTGGGGAAACTGGGTAGAGGATGAGTTAACTTGGAAAAGTGTCTGAGGAGACAAGAAGATGCTGGTGTTGGAGGCAGGGGGAGGGAAGGCTCCAGAGAGGTGAGCAGAGACCCCTGTCCTTGAGGCTGCAGAGAAGGGTGAGAAGTCTGAGGGGGTTGGCACGGGGCTATGTTGAAGAAAGACAACCTTGGACAAGTATTCTTTTTTGAGGTTCACCTCGCTATCCCCAGTAAAATAGGAAGTGAGATCACCTTGCTCTACACAGGCTGCCTGAGCTCGAGAAGGCTGGGGCCCACTACCCTTTCAAGGACAGTGCCTTGTCCTGATGTGGCCTCTGGTGCCCCACTCTCCACTTCCCAGGCTTGGCTGCTGGATTAGACCATAGTCCCTGTGGAGCCCACATTGATGAGGGCCCGTGGGCCGCAGGTCTCTCCTGTCTTGGGCCTCGGAGTTGAACACCTGAAAAGGTTTTTCTCATCTTCCCTTGTTTCTGACTTTACACCGAAAGCCCTAAGAACTTCAAGTGGAGGACATCAAGGAAAGATCACATGCCAGCATTTCTGCATTTGATTTTTCAAGTCGGCTCATAATCCATCAGGGGTTTTGAACTCAGTTGGCACGGCCCATGTGACTCATCAGTCCCTGAGGCAGTCCCAGGCAAGAAACAGAGACTGCTCACCACGCATGATCCCAACAAGGCAACCTGGAACGAATTTACGGAGGAACCCGGAGTTCCCATAAGTATGAAATATGTGAAGCCTGCCAGGGCACAGCTCTCGGAGAGAAAGGCAGCATCTGGATTCTGGGTTAGTGTTCAATGATGGCGCACCACCCTCTGCTCAAATCCTGTAACATGTTTACTTAGTGAAGAAACGGGTTGTTTCTTGAGGTGAGTGAGAATGAAGGTCACGGCATCGCCCATGAATAACCTTGCCAATAATGTTTAACCTGAATCTAATTCAGACTTAACTTTCCAGTTCACGGTGAATACAGAGTATGAAGGAAAAAGTGAAGAGTGCCGGGTGGAAATAACAAGACAAAGTGAAACTGTGGGAAGGGCTGGTAGCTCCATGGTAGCCATTCCCTGTCCACTTGTTCTTTGCCCACACCCCTATAAAGCAGCTGAAAGACCTGATCCTTGATTTTCCAGACACCCCTCCACAACCTTGATCTAGAAACAATCATAAGATCCAATTGCGGTCAGTGAGAAGCAAGCGGAAATCTGCTGGTGGCTTCTAAGGAAGACTTTCCTCTTTGGTAAAAGGAGAAAGGTACATAGGGAAAGCCCCTTTTGCTCTGTCCGCCATTTTTCCTGCCTGAGATGCTGCCCTGTGAGAACTCGATGTTTGGAGCTGTAACAGTCATCTAGTACTCATTGGGGGAAACATGGCAGACACGATGGAGTGTATGAGTTATCTATTGCTGTGTCACAGATTACCTCACAACTTAATACCTTACAGTAACATTTATGATCTTACATCGTTTCTGAGCATTAGGAAGCCAGAAATGGCTTGTCTGAGTGGTTCAACACTCTCATGGCTGTTGGTGGGCATCAGTTATTCTCTGAGTTAGAAAGCTCTGATGCCTCACTACATGGACCTCTCCAAGGGGCTGTTCACAAGAAGGTGGTGTGATTTCCCTGGAGTGAGATGCAAGGAAGTGAGAGAGAGTGGAAGAGAGATAAAGAGAGAAAGAGAGAGAGAAGAACAAGAAATAGCGTGAACCCAATATGGAAATTATAATCTTTTTATAACCTCATCTCGAAGGTGACACCATCCCTTCTGCCATATTCCACTGGCCACATGGGTCAACCCTGGTAAAATGGAGGAGGGATGTGAATACCAGAAGGTAGGAATTGTCAAGGGTTGATTTTTGACGCTGGCTACCACCCTGAGAATAGCAAAAGAATCTTTGATCGACTAGTGGTATATTCTCCGTGTGGTGCAAGTGTTTACACCTTTTTCTAAAAAGTCAGCAATTTTTTAAAAATGAAGCTTAGGGAGAGAGGAGAAAATCTGACCCAATGGAAGTGGGGACAGAGCTTGCAGGTATCCTGTCATGTTGTCCTTTATATGACCTTGAGATAATTCATGCAGCCTAAATCATATCTTCTCATTATGAAATAGCTCCCACATGAAGTAAAGTACCCAAAATAGAAAAGCAAATATCCAAGTACCTACCAGACATATTGAACAACCTTAACATTTTACCACATCTCAGTCAAATATTTGTTTGGGCTTAAAAGAGTGAAACACCAAAGGGTGGAGGTGAACCTCCTTTGAACCCTTTCTTTCTTTTTTTTTTTTTTTTTAAGATTTTACTTATTTATTTGTCAGAGAGAGTGAGCACAAGCAGACAGAGTGGCAGGCAGAGGCAGAGGGAGAAGCAGGCTCCCCACTGAGCAAGAAGCCCGATGTGGGACTCCATCCCAGGACACTGGGATCATGACCTGAGCCGAAGGCAGCCGCTCAACCAACTGAACCACCCAAGTGTCCCTCTTTGAACCCTTTCTTAATCTTACCTCCCTCTCTTCTTCCCATGGGAAACCAGGTTCCCAGATTGGACAGAATTTGTCTCCTCCATGTTTTTACACTTTTATTACATGAATAGGATTTATAAAAAATGTATAGTATTGTTTTAAACATATTTCTAAATTTCACATAAGCAAACACACTGATTTATTCTGCGATTTGCCATTATCATCCAGTGTTACGATACACAAGGCTCTCGTCTTTTCCTTTTTGCTGCTTTTGGGTAACTTATTATGGAATTGTGGGACAACATATTTATCATTCTACTGATGGACCTTCTGGTTGTTTCTAACATTTCACTATAACCAACAATGTTGCAGTGAACACTTCCTTTGTAGGGCATGGGAATTTTTCAGGTCATGGTGTGGGTGTATTAATTGTACCCACGAAACCTGAATGTTCCAAAGGGACTGAGTGATGATGGGAGAGGCTATCGTCATTGAAAGAAGGTTTCTATTACAGTGGTCCTACCTTCTGCTGGGAACATTCTCCAAGACCCCCAGGGGATCCCCGAAACCACGGGTAGTACTAAACACTATATATACAATGTATTTTCCTATACGTATATACCTATGATAAAGTCTAATTTATAAATTAGGCACAGTAAGTAAGAGATTAGCAACCATAATGAATAATAACACAATTATAACAAAATTCTATAATAAAAGTTGTGTGAATGGGGTCTCTCTCTCAAAATATCTTATTGTACCATGCTTACCCTTCTCATGCTGATGTGAGATGACAAGATGCCCCTGTGATGAGATGACATGAGGTGAATGTCACAGGCATGGGACATGGCATGGGGTTACTACTGACTTTCAGGCATGATGTCAGAAGGAGGATCATCTGCTTCTGGTCCATGTTTGACCACTGGTAACTGAAATCATGGAAAGTGAGCCACTGGTTAAGGAGGGACATCTGCACTTACATTTCCAGAGACCAGGAGATATGCCATGCCAGGGCTATGAACTCTAGGCGTGGTCTCTAACTGTCTGGTAGCTTGCTCTGGGTGATGAGGGCAGAGGAATGTCACTTCCCAGAGTATGGGAGCCCGACAGAGGAGGTGGGTCAGAGTCTGGACTCTAGATGGTGTGTGCTCCCAGCTCTTTGTTCTCTCCAAGAATTGGCTAGCCCTAGGGTGAGGGGTGGGATAGGAGGGCAGTCCCTCTCCAGTCAGGGAAGCCACACAGGCCAGAGCTTCCAGAATATACAAAATAAGAAAATATAGTTAATACAAAGGGCATTCCTTCAATTTGAGTACTGCGGTCTACAGTGGTAGTGCCAAGTTGTGCTCCCACTGAGAGTTTGTAAGAGGTCTCATGGCTTTGATTCTCTTGGTATTACCAGAATGAAAAATGTTACCAATCTGAGTGAGATGAAATGCTATCTCGTTGTTCAATGGATATTTTCCTGGTTATTCGTGAGGCTGGGCATCATTTCTTCCATCCGCTGGCCAATCCAGTTTCCTCTTCTCTCAATTGCTGTTCTTAACCTTTTCTCTCTAGGGTGGGAGCAGTGTTTGTCTTTTGTCAGGAATGTGTAGATGTTGGTACTAATACGAGCTAATATTAAATGCATAGCAAATATCCCCTCCCTGTTTGTGGCTTGTCTTTTAACTTTTTTTATGATGTCTCTATGGTACAGAAGTTTAAAATGTACCATTCTTTTTCCCTTACGATTTGTGTTTTTGTGGCTTCAAGTCATGAAAATGCTCTCCCATACAAAATAGAGTCTGGGTTATTTTAAATGGTTTAACCATCAAGCCTAAGCTATTAGTTCTGTCTCCGTTGGAAAACTACAGTCTCGTGGGCAGTTTGGCACCACCTGTTTTAAAATAAATACTTGCAGAAATTTATCCTACAGACATACTTATACAGGAGTCCCCAGAAATCTATGCATAGGTTTGCTCGATACAACAAATGTAATAGCAAAAATCTAGAAGTAACCTAAAGGCCTATCGGTGGAACGTTAGGTAAATGAATTATGGCATGGTCATAAATGTAATTCTCCTTAGCCATAGTAAAGAATAAGGGAGATCCGGATGTACTCATATGGAAAGTTCTCCGAGATATATTGGTAAGTAGGAAAAATGAAA
Organism: Lontra canadensis; assembly: GCF_010015895.1. Lineage (NCBI taxonomy): Eukaryota > Metazoa > Chordata > Mammalia > Carnivora > Mustelidae > Lontra > Lontra canadensis. Next base: position 1,758,271 of record NW_022631021.1, on the reverse strand, counting down.
ATAAAAAACCCAAGGATCCAAACAGTGTGCTCTCATTTATGTTGAAGGGCGGTGGGGCGGGGGCTTGGGGGGGTAGATTCTGTATATGTGTGTTGGTAAAATTCCAGAAATTACTGATGGGTGGTTACTTCTGAGGTGGGGGACCAGGGTTTGCAGGTGGGAAGGAAACCCAGTGTTCACCATCTTCTGTGCTGTTTTCACTGTTACTCCTTTGACTGTAAACAAAGAAGAATGTATGGACAGCCCCGTTTTCCCATAAGCTGCTATTTGTTTTGGCATTTGAAAGATTCTGAGGTGAAGAGGGCCTTTCCTTGCAATAGCTGAGAAGACACTGAATTATTAGAAGTGGGGCAGGAGCCGCGGCATCAGCGGGACGGTTTCATTACATGTGTTGTGTCGCTGGGTCAGAAGGGCAGCGCTCTCAGCAGCACGCCGACCAGGGTGATGAGATTCAGACTCGCCATTGTCTGGGGGACAGGGGAGCTGTCTGCGGAACAAGGGAGAGGGGAACTGAGAGAGGTGGGGGATGGGGACCTGTCTATGGAACCAGGGTGTGTGGGGGGAGGGGGCGGAGGAAAGACAAAGGAAGGTGGGGGCAGGTCTGAGCCAAGAGCCGCCGCCGGAGCCCTGCGGTCCCAAGACCAGTTGTCTGAGTGCCTAGATCTGGGCCTGCCCCGGGCTCTGAGTCTCCTTGTGCTGTACGGGGGCAGGATGAGATGAGGCTCTGCACCCTCTTCCCCAGGGGAGGAGGAGAGCCCCCATCTCAAAGCTGCTGGCAGGCAATTCTCTGGAGAGGAAGAAAAGCCGTGCTCCAAGTAGGAGATCGCTCATCCTGTAAGTGAGAACTAAAGGCACTTGAGTTTACCCTCCTTGAGATTTAAGAAGGGAAAGGAATTGCGCCAGGGGTCATAGAACAAAGACAGAAAGTGCTGCCAGGGTTTAATCCAGGGGCTGCAATCCCAGCCTAGCCATTGCACCGCTGGCAAATTACTCAACATCTCTGTCTTAGTTTTCTTATCTGTAAAATGGGAAAATAATATTTACCCCACAGGGGGTTATCCTGGCATACGGTAGATGCTTATGAAGCGGTAACCACTGTTAATTCTGTCTGCATTTAGAAATTTTTGTAAATTTCAGCGCAGCAGAGACCCTGGCTGTGCCGGGTCAGCACCTGGAGGTGGGATTTGGGTCTGCGGCGCATGCGCATTAAGGACGCTCACAAGCCCAGTGAATAAGCGTGACCCTACTTCTTCCTTTACACAGGCCAGCGCCCTGGGTGGGTGCATCACAACCCTTCTCTCCGCTCTACATGTGGGAGCCCAGACTGTACTCAGAGGCTCCTTGGGGGAATGGAAACACTTCTGGGCTCTTATTTATTTCCAGAACGGCTCCAGCGGCTTGCCTGTCTGCCCCTTGGGGGAAAGCCCTTCGGTACATAGGAGGAGCACAATTGTTGGTTGTTAAATAAATACTTGTTGAATGAGTCCACGGTCATAGAGTGTGCCCTGTCACAGCAACACTGCAAACAATCTGGATGCTCAACAACAGGGAGTTCTTATTAAATGTGGCCCAGCCACCCCACAAAATCAAACAGTCATCGAAGAGGATAATTACCACAATTATATAGAAAGATAGAGATATGCTTGTGATGTAGCTTTAGAAAAACAAAAGAAATCAAAATGGGCTGGATACGATGTTGATCCATCTTGATGATATATTATTAAGTGAAAAAGCAGTGCTCAGAGAAGAGAGTATAATAAGCTACCATCTGTGTTATATAGGGGGCAGGGAATATAAGGTTTCACTCGCTAACCTATCTCTGAATGACACGCAGGAGGCTTGTAACACTGGTGGCCTGCAAGGGAGGGGCAGAGGTGAGCAGTGGAGGACAAGCCACTGACAATTCGTTTATACCTTCTGAACGCTGAGCCATGTAAGAATATTTCCAATTCAAAAATCAAATAATTTAAAACACTTGTTAGGAGAAGAAAAAGAAAAAGGAAAGTTTAGGGGGCGTTTGGCTGACTCCGCAGAGCATCTCACTCTTGATCTCGGGGTCATGAGTTCGAGACCCCTGTTGAGCATAAAGCTTACTTCTAAAAACACAAAAGAGAGAAAGAGAGAGAAAAGTAAAACACTTGCTGATACATAGCAAAGTAAAATAGATCAAGATTTTTTTCCTGCTATATTCCTCAATTCTAAGGCATGAGTTTTGCCCCTTACAGTTTAAAGTTTCTGATCTTAGAATATATCTTATAATCAATGGGCATTCTTAATAGGTTCTTGTGGTGGTTTCTTTTTCTCCCTAAAAAGCTTTTAGTAAACTGATGCTGCATCTTAAAATTGATGTTGTTTTAGAATCAAGGAAAAGCAGTACATAAAAATGTGGCAAGTGCAAAGGGACTGTAACAGTGAAACCCATTGTGTCGTGGGATGGCGGGGAACTTTCTACTTTCAAGTGGCCCTTACCAGTCTTTTTACATCATCTTTTCAATAGTTTTTTAAAAACATATTTCAAACTGTTTTTAGGACAATCAGTGGTTTTTAGAGGGAGGCGGCATTCCCCAGCACCAGGGTCTAGATAACCTGCAAAGCAGTAAACCCAGGAAAGTCACCACTTCCTCAGTTTTTTTTTTTTTAAGATTTTATTTATTTATTTAACAGAGAGAGAGATCACAAGTAGGCAGAGAGGCAGGCAGAGGGAGAGGGGGAAGCAGGCTCCCTGCTGAGCAGAGAGCCCCATGTGGGCTGAGATCATGACCTGAGCCAAAGGAAGAGGCTTAACCCACTGAGCCACCCAGGCACCCCTAGTTTAGTTTAGTTTAAATAATTATCAGAGCAAAGCCCTGGGCCCTAAATTTAGCTGTTACAAGGAAAAACTCATTTTCCTGGAGAAACCTGCCTTCCAGGAACAGTTCATCAAAAATTGAGACAACACGTACTTAGCCACTATTGGTGTTTATTTCAGCAATTGGTTCAGACTTCAAGTTTTGGTCCAAACCATTGCCATAGTTCAAAAACAGCTGTCGAGTTGAAAACACTGATAAAACCTATGCCTGGGGGTGCCAGAGTGGTTCAGTTGGTTAAGCGTCTGACTCTTGGTTTTGGCTCAGGTCATGATCTCCAGGTCATGAGATCAAGCCACATGTCAGCCTCCAGCTCCACAGTGCAGCATCTGCTTGAGATTCTCTCTCCCTCCTCCTCTGCTCATCCCCATGCTCATGCTCTCTCTCTCTCTCTCTCTCTCTCAAATGAATAAACAAACATCTCAGTGCTGGGTGAAGCACACATGAGGGTTGTAGCCAAAAGATGGTGCAGGAAAGTTGCTGTTTCCAGCACTCTGCAGAACTCAGTTCTGATGCATGCTCAGTGGATAGAGGATTTCTTAATCAAATAATCAAGTTTAAGAAATACTGCAGGTGAGGGACACCTGGGTGGCTCACTCGGTTAAGCATCTGCCTTCGGCTCAGGTTATGATCCCAGGGTCCTGGGGTCGAGCTCCACATCAGGCTCCTTGCTCAGTGGGGAGCCTGCTTCTCCCTCTGCCTGTTCTGCCTGCTGCTCACCCTGCTTGTGGTCTCTCTCGCTCTCTCTGACAAATAAATAAATAAAATCTCTAAAAATAAATAAATAAAGGTTAAGAAATACTGCAGGTGAGATTGGGATAAGAATTTGGAGATCAGGATGCCTGGGTGGCTCAGTCAATTAAGTGTCTGCCTTCAGCTTGAGTCATGATCCCAGAGTCCTGGTATCAAGTCCCACATGGGGTTCCTTGCTCAGTGGGGGACCTGCTTCTCCCTCTCCCTCTGTTTGCCAGTCCCCCTGCTTGTGCACACACGCTCTCACTCTCTCTGACAAATAAATGAATCTTAAACAAACCAACAGAAACCTTAAAAAACAAACAAACAAAAAAAGAACTTGGAGATCCACAATGCAAACCTTCATATTAAAGTCTCTGAAAATCCTAGGAGGCAAGTTCCTTTGGTTTCTGGCTTAACAGAGGTTCTCAACTTCCTAGCTAATCAAACTCTAATTCTGTTTACCCTCTTCAGGGCAACGATGTCCCTTCAGGGCAAGCAAGTCCCAGAACAAGGGGGATTTTTAAAAAATTTTTTTAAAGATTTATTTATTTATTTGAGAGAGAGACAGTGAGTGAGAGAGAGCAGGGGCGGGGGGACAGAAGGAGAGAGAATCTTATGCAGACTCCGTGCTGAGAATGGAATCCCATGTGGGGCTTGATCTCACAACCCTGTGATCATGACCTGAGCTGACACCAAGAATCCGGACACTTAACAGACTGAGCCACCCAGGTGCCCCCAAGGGGAATTAAGAAAGAGCAGATGAATGTAATTCTGGCCAGTGAGACAGAAGAAAACTGCTGAGGAATTCTGAGAAAGGCCTCTTTGTTGTTTAAAGAGAGACTAACAAAAACTCTTCATACAGGATGACATGATATTACAATGGAAAATCCTTAAGGGGCCCCTGGCTGTCTCAGTCAGTAGAGCATGCTACTCTTGATCTCAAGTTGTTGCGTTCAAGCCCCACATTGGGTGTAGACATTATTTAAAAATAAAACTCTTGAAGAAAAGGAGGAGGAGGAGGAAGGGAGAGGGGGAGGAGGAGGGGTGCCTAGGTGGCTTAGTCTGTTGAGCATCTGCCTTCAGCTCAGGTCATGATCCCAGAGTCCTGGGATGGAGCTCACATCCTTGTCCTCTTCTCCTTGGCTGCTACTCAGCAGGGAGCCTGTTCTCCCTCTCCCTCTGCCCCCTCCCTGCCGCCCTGCTGGTGCTCTCTCTCTCAAATCAATACAATCTTTAAAAAGAGAAAAAAAATGAAAATCCTAAAGAATCCACCAAGAAACTATTAGATCTAATCAATGAATTCAGTAAAATTTCAGGATACAAAATCAATATATAAAAATCCGTTGCACTTCATTAATGATAACCTATTTAACAAGAGAAATTAAGAAAACATAAAATTTCATCAAAAAGAATGAAATATCTAAGAATAAATTTAACCAAAGAGGTAAAAAACCTCCTTGAAAGGTGAAAGACTGAAAACTGTAAGACATTAATGAAAGAAATTGAAGAAGACACAAATAAATGAAAAGAAATTCTGCACTCATAGATTGGAAGAATTAATATTGTTAAAATGTCCATCTAGCCAAAGCCATCTACAGATTCAATGCAATCCTCATCAAAATTCCAATGGTATTTTTCATAGAAATGGAACAAACAATCCTAAAATTTATATGGAACCATAAAAAGCCCCAAATAACCAAAGTAATCTTGCGAAAGAAGAACAAAACTGGAGACATCATGCTCCCTGATTCAAACTATACTACGAGCTGCAGTAATCAAACAGTATGAACTTGGCATAAAAATAGACACTTAGATCAATGGAACAGAACATGGAACCCAGAAATAAACCCATACATACATAGTTAATTTATGACAAAGGAGCCAAGAACATACAAGAGTGAAGGACAGTGCCTCTGATGAAGGATAATTGGAAGGCAGACAGGCAGGGACAGTGGTGAGGGGGGCACCCTAAGAGACGACCACCCTTGGAAGGATTTTACAGCGCCCTAAAAGGGGCCCTCTACCCCTTCCCTGGTGATAGATGGTGACATAAACCTGATTGGATAACAGGCACAGGGAGGGGTCATCAGATGAAAACAGCTTGCTAACAAACCCATAAAAACATCTAGACTTAGAATCTCCAGTGGCAACCCTCTTCAGGAGCTTTGTACTATCACTTTGCTATCACTCAATACACCTTGCTTCGCTGCCTGCACCTCTGTCTGGTCTACCTCCTCATTCTTCGAAGCAGTATGACCAAGAACTGCAGGCACTGAGGGAGAAAAAAAAAATCCTGTAACACCTCCAACAAATGGTGCTGGGAAAAATGGACTGTCATGTGCAAAGGAATGAAAATGGATCATTATCTTACACCACACACAAAAATGAACTCAGAATGGATTAAGGACTTGAACAAAAGCCCCTGAAACAATAAAATTAAAAGAAAACATAGGCAGTACGTTCCTTGACATTGGTCTTGGTGATGAGTTTTTGGATTTGACACCAAAAGCAGATGCAACAAAAGAAAAAAATAAATAATGGGGACCACAGCAAACTAAAAAGCTTCCGTACAGCAAAGGAAACCATCAACAAAATGAAAAGACAACTGATGGGATAGGGAAAATATTTGCAAATCATATGTCTGAGAAGGTGAGTATCCAGAATATATATTAAAAAACTCATACAACTCAATAGCAAAAAATAATCTGATTAAAAAATGGGAAGAAGGTCTGAATAGATATATTTCCAAAGAAGACATACAGATGCCAACAGGTACATGAGAAGGTGCTCAACATCACTGAAAATTGGAGAAATACAACTCAAAACATCCATGAAATATCATCTCACACCTGTTAGAATGGCTATTATCAGAAATCAAGAAACAACAGATGTTGGCAAGAATGTAAGAAAAAGGAAACACTTGTGCACTGTTGTTGGGAACATAAATTAGTGCAGCCGCCATGGAAAACAGTATGAAGATTCCTCAAAAAATTAAAAACAGAAATATCATATGATCAAACACTTCTGGGCATTTACTCAAAGAAAATTAAAACATTAATTCAAAAAGAGATCTGCACCCCCATGTTCACTGCAGCATTATTCACAAGAGCCAAGATATGGAAACAAGCTTAGGGTCCACCAGTGGATAAATGGATCAAGTAATTGTGGTGTGCATATGTGTATACACATAATGGAATTTTATTCAGCCATAAAAATGAATGAAATCTTGCAACGGCTTGGGTGGACCTTGAGGGCAGTATACTAAGCAAAATAAGTCAGAAAGAGAAAGAAAATCCCATATGACCTCACTCCTATGTGAAATCTAAACAGACAAAAACAAAGAAACCCAACCAAGGCCACAGATACAGAGAACAGGCTGCTGGGAACCAGAGGCAATGGGTGGGAGGTGAGCAAAATGGGTGAGGGGGCTCAAAAGGTATGAACTTCCAGTTATAACATAAATAAGTCCTAGGAGTGCACTATACAGCATGCTATGTAAAGTTCATGCCATGCTGTCTATTTGAAAGCTGCTAAGAGAGTAAATCTTAAATATTCTCATCACAAGAAAAAGAAATTTGTAACTACATGTGGTGACAGATGTTAAGTAGACTTATTGTGATGATCGTTTTCCAATACATATAAATATCAAATCATTACGTTATGCCTCTGAAACTGACATGTCAGTTATACTTAAATTAAAAAAAAAAATTTCTGCATCCAGTAAAGGCTGAGCAGCACCTATTGGACCACACACGATCTTCATGACAATATCATAAAAAACAGCTATGAAGACATTGAAGAGTGACCAAAGCACTCAGATAATGGAAAGAAGGAACTAGCACTGGATTCATTTTTAAATTGTTGTCACTTTTTACCTGAGGGAAGGCCCTAATCAGGTGCATGTGGGGTGGTTAAAATTGGGATAGAAGCCCACAGTTGTGCTGGCATGAAAAACCAGAAGACAGGGGTGCCTGGGTGGCTCAGTCAGTTAAGTGTCTGCCTTCCGCTCAGGTCATGATCCCAGGGTCTGGGATTGAGTCTAATGTCGGGCTCCCTACTTAGCTGGGACTCCACTTTTTTCTCTGCCCCTCTCACTGCTTGTGATCTCTTACTTTCTCACTCTCTTTCCCAAATAAATAAATAAAATCTTGAAAGAAAGAAAGAAGGTAGGGAGGGAGGAAGGGAGGTAGGAAGGAAGGAAGGGAGGGAGGGAGGGAGAGAAAGAAAGACCAAAGGATAGAGTTCTGGTAAACACATGGCTGGAAAGTGAGGAGCAAAATCCTGGAAAGGGGAAGGAGCCACAAAACGAGAGCCCCAAACTCTGTGTGTAGACTGCATGCATCTCTGAAGCTCGCTTGTGCAGGACAGACAGCAAGCAGCACACCTAAGAGTAAAAGATCTACACTGAGATGTCTGCTCATGTCTGCCAGTGAGGAGACAGTGTTTGCAGTTTGGGAGTTCAGCCCACTCCACTGCCTGCTGAAACAAACACAGAAAGCAACACTCTTTAGAAGAACAACAGAAATCCAGGTTCTCTACAGCATAACACTTGCAATATTCAGGATACCGTCCAAAGATGCTCGACATTAGAATAAGCAGGAAAATATGGCCCATCCGACAAAGAAAGCTCAATCAGTGGAGACCAGACTCAAGATCCCCAGATGGAAGAATGAGCAGGCACAGATTTTAAAGCAGCAATTGTAACTATGTTCAAGACTATAAAAGAAAACATGAAAAAGGAAAGGACTTGAATGAAAAGATAGGGAATCTCAGTGGAGAGCAGAAACTACAGAAAGACCATCATGGAAATTCTAGAACTGGAAAATACCTGGAAGAAAAGGACTAAAAGAAGAAACAGCCCTTTTTTTTTTCACCTTGGGCCAGCATCAAGATGTGATGCTTCTTTTGACATCATTATCTTCTGATCATAAGGATACCTAGCCTGAGGTTGGGGCCGATGTGCCGTGCGTGGTGGAGCAAGAAGAGGGACAGGACCTGGGTCCTTAATGGTATCAGTCAGCTACTGGATTAGCCAGCCTAGAAACTTCCGTGGGGCCAGAATTCTTGTATTGGGGGAGGGGGAGGGAGAGGAGTGTTTACCTAAGCAATTTCAATTTGGGTTTTATGTGACTTACATGAGAAAGAAAGCATCATAGGTTATAACACTACAATAAAGAACTTGGGTTAATTTTGCCTAATCTAAGGTTTACCAAATATATGTGACCACATCTTTTTTTAGCTAGTATCTATGCAAATGTCAAGTGCACTTAGGGAAGTCCTGTATAAACTCCAGTTTCTCCCTCCTAAATCTGTGCCATTCAATTATATCACCTGTAGGATATTAAAGGCCACAGGTTGTTTTGATCATACAACAATGTGGAAGGCATAACGACTATGCAAACAGATGATTTTGAAGTCAGCCTGGAATCTACTATTAGAAAATATCATGCTTGCAAATTGCAGCAAACCCTTGTTACTCAAAGTGTGGTGCGTGAGCCAGAAGCAGCACCTCATATCCCAGACCCCCTGAAAATCTGCATTTAAACAAGACTCCCAGGGGTGCCTGGGTGGCTCAGTCATTAAGCCTCTGCCTTCAGCTCAGGTCATGATCCCAGGGTCCTGGGATCGAGCCCCTGCATCGGGGTCCCTGCTCCGAGGGAGGCCTGTTTCTCCCTCTCCCACTCCCCCTGCTTGTGTTGCCTCTCTTGCTGTTTCTGTCTCTCTGTCAGATAAATATATAAAATCTTTGAAAATAAATAAATAAACAAGACTCCCAGAGGAGTCATACACACATTGGAGTCTGAGAACTACTATAGATTATACACCGCAGGATAGATGTTAGCTGTCTTATTATGAGTGAAAACAAAACATGATATTAGCTAATTTCTTTTTTAAGATTTATTTATTTGAGAGAAAAGAGTGCAAGCAGGGGATGGGCAGTGGGAGGGGGAGGGAAATCTCAAGCAGACTCCCAGCGGAGTGCGGAGCCTATTTGGGGGCTCGATCCCAACCCTGAGATCACGACCGAGCCTAAATCAAGAGTCAGACCCTTAACTGACTGAGCTTCCTAGGTGCCCCTTAGTAAATTTCTTAATCTGTTTTCAGAGACCTTCAGATAATCATCTCATCTGGCTTTCACAGCAATACTGAGTTAGAAGCTTTTTTTAACCCCCATTTACACAAGAGAAAATGAGGGTCAGAGTAACGAAGTGATATTTATTATATTCCGTTTCCGTAGTCCTATAGTAGGCAAAAGGTGGCCAATTCATTGTTGGGATGCTGTCACGGTTTTTGATGATGCAGTCCTTTGCTGTCTAACCAAACTGGGAAGTCAGTCCTTGCCGCCCCTTTGAATATTCTTTCCAGTCTCTGCTAGGAATGTGCTCCTCTCTCAATGCCCAGGGCTGTCCTGTCCCTCAGGAGGAAATATGACAATCCAGTTCACACAGCTACCCCCTCCTGTCTGCTTAGCCAGGGCTCAGAGAGGGCTCAAGCCCCAAGTGGTTCAGAGCCCAAGGCTGAAGAGCCGGGAAAGCAGATTCCAGATCCAGACGAGCTAGCCAAATAAGGACTTTTAAATTCTACTCCAGTTGGAATGGCCCATTCTAACCAATTAGAGGATCAAGATGAGGATGGTATTGGGCTGTGACAGAACAATCCAGGGTTAGTGAGAAAAGAACAGAACATTTCTCAATGTTCTTATATTTCTCAGGAAACTTATATTTCTTAGGAAACTTAGGTAGTATTTAAACCTAAGAGGTTTGGGGCACCTGGGCAGCTCAGTCATTGCGCATCTGGCTTCAGCTCAGGGTCCTGGGATTGAGCCCCGCATCGGGCTCCCTGCTTGTTGGGAAGCCTGCTTCTCCCTCTCCCACTCCCCCTGCTTGTGTTCCCTCTCTCACTATGTCTCTCTCTGGCAATAAATAAATAAATAAAATCTTAAACAACCTAAGAGGTTTAAAAAAAATCATAATGTTGGATTATTTCCTTGGCTATTTAATGGTTACTTAGCTGTTCGATAAAGGGTTGCAATTTTGTTTTTTAGAGGAAATATTTTGCCTTCTAGCTCAGTTAACAATATCTATAACTTAAGCCCCATATTCAGACCATATGAGCTTAGAACCAGAGCAGTATGTCCTGACTGTAAGTGTTGCATGTGTAATGTCAAACAAAATTCTCATATGCAATGACAGAACCATTTTTGGTTCTACCAATTTGCAAAAGCAATTTAGCTCTTTATCAAAAATCGTAGGGGTGCCTGGCTGGTTCAGTTGGCGGAGCGTGCAACTCTCGATCTCAGGATTGTGGATTCGAGTCCCACATTGGATGTAGAGATTACTTAAAAATAAAAATTTTTTTTAAAGATTTTATTGATTTATTTGACACACAGACAGGGAGACCTCAAGAGAGAGAACGCAGCAGGGGGAGTGGGAGAGGAAGAAGCAGACTCCTTGCTGAGCAGGGAGCTGGATGTGGGGCTTAATCCCAGGACCCTGTGATCATTTTCAATGGTCATGGCACCAGGGGCAGATAAAGAACAAAGATCCATACCAGCTCTCACATGCTTCCACCTACCACCAACATATATCAATTCTGTTCATATTTTATTGGCTAAAGCAAGTCACATGGACACACCTAACTTCAGAAGGGCATAAAAGTAAGATCATCCTTTGTGCAGGGTAAGCTGCCCTCACAGTTAACACATTCGACAAATATTTATTGAGCACTGACTATATGCTAGGCAAGGCACTGGAGGGGTATTGGTAAGAAAAAGCATCTGTTGTGAAAGCATTTACATTCTAGAAAGGAAGGAAGTCCTTCCTTTATGTCCTCATGCTAACACAGAAGGACATCAACTGTAAGACCTCTTACATTTTCACTGTATTAAAAAGAAATAAAAAGGGACTCCTGGGTGGCTCAGTTGGTTAAGCCACAGACTCTTGGTTTCAGCCCAGATCATGGTCTCAGGGTCCTGGGATCCAGCCTCATGTCGTGCTCCACGCTCAGCAGCGAGTCTGCTTGTCTCCCTTTCCCTCTGCCCCTTCCCCCACCCCCACTCATGCTTTCATGCTCTCGCTCTCTCTGTCTGGAATAAAGAAATAAATCTTAAAAAAATATCGACTCTCGGGGCGCCTGGGTGGCTCAGTGGTTAAAGCCTCTGCCTTCGGCTCAGGTCATGATCTCAGGGTCCTGGGACCATCGAGTCCCGCATCGGGCTCTCTGCTCAGCAGAGAGCCTGCCTCCTCCTCCTCTCTCTCTCTGCCTACTTGTGATCTGTCTGTCAAATAAATTAAAAAAAAATATATCGACTCTCCTGTTGAATAGGTTGTAAAGCCTTAAGGAAGTCTTCTCCCTCCCCATAAACTTCATACCTTGAATGGGGCTTGGCACCAGTATTAACTTAATCAGTGTTTATTGAATGATATATGAGCGAGGACAGGCTCAGCTATAAAGACAGGAAGCCCAGCTGATAGCCACCTAAACAAACAGGGCTTGTATTGTTAAATGGCAGCTGCTGGACCCAAGCTCTTTCCAGCTATACCCTATGATATGCTTGGCTTGTTGGCTTTTTCTCCTTGTGGTTTGCCTCATGGTTACAAGAACGCTGCCACTGCCCCGCATAATGTATTCATATGTAAGGGGAGAAAAAAATAAAAAAGACTGTGGCAGGGGGCTCCCCTCTGGTGACTCCTTTATCACAGGGAAAGAAAGTTCTCCTAGAAGCCATTGGTAGCTTATGTCTCATAGCAAAACATGGATCATACGGCCACCCCAAACTTTGAGTGAGGCTGACAGAGTATCTGTGTCTCCAGTCTCTGTGGTTGGACGTGCCAAACAAGGGTCTGGGAATGGGTATAGCCAACTAAAAGGGTTCTCCACAAATGCAAAATATGTGCTCGATAATATTTATTGGTGGAAGTTCAGATTTTTATGATCTTTTTTTTTTGGGGGGGGTTTGTATTTTTAAATAAATACTTATGTATTTATTTAACAGAGAGAGAGAGAGCAGAACTAGCAGGAGAGAACAAGAGTGGAGGGGGAGGCACAGAAGAGAAGGAGAAGCAGACTTGCCACTGAGCAGGGAGACAGACAAGGGGCTCCAACCCAGGACCCCAGGATCATGACCTGAGCTGAAGGCAGATGCTTAACCACTTGAGCCCCCCAGGCGCTCCGTGTGATCTGGTTCTTTATGGATTTCCAATAACACAGAAAGAAACTTCATCATTGTCGTGTCATACTAACTTGAGTGCATCTTCTGTTCATGCTGGCCCCCTATGCCAAGCAAGTAAGATGAATTTTCTAAAACAGGCTTTGCCACCTTATGACAAAGTCATTATCAATCTCTGTTTTACATGTGAAGAAACTGAATCCCAAAGTAGTTAAGCAACCTGTCCAACCTGCTCATGTACCAGTTGGTAATGATGAAACAGGGCTTGAACTCCAATGTCTGAGCCCAGAGCCCATGTTCCTATCCTAGCACTTCGGGTCTAGAGGGGAATGGATTGCTCATCAGAACCACACCCTTCATTTTCATGGTGTCAAACCCCAGAGAGGGGAGGTAACTGCTCAAGGTCACACAGCAAGTCCAGGTCCTGACTCCCTGGCCATGGTTCTTTCTATCCCCGTGGGCTTCTCCAGTTAGAAATCTCACAGATTCGGGGCGCCTGGGTGGCTCAGTCGGTTAAGTGGTCCACTATTGATTTTGGCTCAGGTCATGATCTCGGAGTCCTGAGATTATCCTCACGCAGTGGGGAGCCTGCTGGAGATTTTCTCTCTCCGTCTGGCACTGCCTCACCACTCGTGCCCTCTCTCTCTCTCTCTCTCTCAAATAAATAAATCTTTTTTAAAAAGAACTCTTAACAGATTTAGCGACCTTTAAAAAGACAAAATGCCAAACTCGGGATCCCATAGACAATTCAGTTTTCAAAACAAAGCATTTGACTTAAGGTTTGGCAAATTAGAACAAATTGTTTCCTTTTTTGGAGTCAAAACTTGGTGATGAGTGGGCTCAAACCCCTTTCCCCAACTCAGGGGAAAACTCCCGTCTGTCCAATACTTTCCTGTTCTCAAGGGATAATAAAGGAAAGACCAAATGGTCAGAGCTTCAGCTGGGACTGAGGATGCTTAAGACTCCAAGCTCACGGCCCAGAAATGCTTTCCTTGTGGGGTTCCTGAATGTCCCGTGTAACAACACAGCCTTGGAGCCTCTCAGTGGAATAAATGTGTCTGGTTCGAATCTCACTTCCATGACCAGCTCACTGTGGAAGTGTGTGGTGAGAATCAAGCAGGGCTGAGGTGCAGAAAGCCCCTGGCCCAAAAGAGCACGTGTGAGGGGGCAAGCCCCTCTCCCTGATCCTCTGCTGCTTCCCCTTTGGACTTAGGGCTGAAGTGCAGCCGGGGCAGCCCACTGAGCAAGCCAGGCCCGCCTTGCCCACACCACACCCTGTCTCAGAAGGGTCAAGTTCCTTTTGCAGACAGGACTCAAACCTGTTGGGGGATAAGCTTGCTTAAACGGACAAGTCACTTGGGTGTGACATTTCCAGCCCTGAAGAGAGAAGGTTATAGGCCCAAGGCTCTTGAAACAAGGTGGTTTGGATTTCGGCCCTGATCCTTCCTCATTCTGTGTGTCCTGGCGTAAGCTCCTTGTGCCTCAGTTTCCCTTTCTCTACAATGGGGGTGATGACAGTGCCTCCCTGGGGGGTTGTCTTGGGGGTGAGATGAGGTGTAGACAAGAAAGGAGCTGTTAAGGGGCACCTGAGTGGCTCATAGTCATTAGGCGACTGCCTTTGGCTCAGGTCATGATCCTCGAGTCCCAGGATCGAGTCCCGCATCAGGCTCCTCGTCGGTGGGGAGTTTGCTTCTCCCTCTGACCCTCTCCCCTCTCATGTGCTCTCTCACTCATTCTCTCCCCCTGTCAAATAAATACATAAAATTTAAAGAAAGGAGCTGTAGTAACTAACTGTGGAGTTGAGACTGGGACAAGAGGGGAGGCGGGCTTGAAGGGCACTGTGGAAAGGCGATGAGGTCAGTGACTGTGGGCCCCATGGGACCTGTGAAGCTTGAAGGAGTGAGCTGGGAATGAATGTGGGATCTTGATCTTGGGCTTGTCCAGGGCTTGACCTTGGGACTGAGTAGCCCAGGCATTGCAGGAGAGGAGATCAGGGAAACAGGAGGCCAGGACATCGGTGAATGGCAAAAGCACCACACATCGAGAATCAGAGCATCGTGGGCAGGACGAGTGGAGTAAGAACAGTGAGCAGGGAGCTCAGACCTTCAGGGAATCTGCAAAACTGACAGGGTGAGTGACAGAGCTTGTAAAGACATATTTAACAGTGTAATTTAATGTTACATTCGGGGATATCCTCTCCTGTTTTTATAAGAACTACAGGAAGGGAGATAGCTGTTTCTGTCAGGAAAGACAGACCTGAGCATTCAAAGGGGGCAGGGCAGGGGGGACGTACCTGGGAGAATTTCATTTCCTCAAGGATCCAAGCTGTCAGCCTAAGAGACACCGCTCTCCCCGTGCAATCGAAATCAGCCCAGAGCTGGTGGGAAGGTAGTTCATTTTTTATGGGTGAAGGGTCTTCTTGCTTCCCCTGAAATAAGGAGGGGACGCCTGGGTGGCTCAGCCAGTTAAGCGTCTGACTCTTGGTTCTCGCTCAGGCCATGATCTCAGGGTCAAAAATCCATGTGGGGCTCCAGGCTCAGCGTGGAGTCTGCTTGGGACTCTCCCTCCCTCTCCCTCTGCCCCTCCCCTCATGTGCATGCATGTTCTCTCTCTCTGTGTCTCTCTCAGTAATAATAATAATAATAATAATAATAATAATACAAGAAATAAAAAATAAGAAAAACATCACGGAGATAGCCACCATTTCTGGAGAAGTTTGAAATAATATTATAATGATAATTTATGAGTGTCACCTATAGAAAGCTATTGTTTGAGAGGCCTTGGTATAGAGGAGTTAAGAATATGGGCTCTGCCTGGGTTTAAATCTCAGCTCTGCTCCTTTCTACCCCTCATTTCACCTCACCTGGACAAGGGGGGCTAAGAACAGCTCCTATCCTCCTGGCCTCTGAGAGGTAAACGAGCGAATGGGGGCAGAGGGAGACGCCTGGAGTGTGGGAAGACTAAAAAAACATTGGCTAGATATTCTGATCTTTGTCATCTCTGTTGGCAAATAAACGGGCAAATAAAAACTGACTTGACTAAAAAAACATTGGCTAGATATTCTGATCTTTGTCATCTCTGTTGGCAAATAAACGGGCAAATAAAAACTGACTTGAAAGGCCCCATGCCATTCTTATTGTTGTGTGGAAAACCAGCCAGAGAGTAAAGCAGGCCTGCCGTTCCTCCCTCCACTCCTTGCAGTGTAAGAGCTGCTGGGAGGCAGTGCGGCCCTGGGGGCAGTGAGTCTGCTGGGAATCAGGAGTCCTGGGTTTTACATCCTTCTCAGCCTCCGAGGCCCAGGCCAAGTGTGCGCAAGCATCCCCTTGCCCCGCTGCAAAGGGGCCGGGGTGGGGGGGCAATCATCCCCCTAGGCCCACAAAAGGTTGTTTTGACCAAATGAGGAAAGATTCCATGAGGGCAAATGGAACTCTCTGGAAGAGGGCCTCTGGCTCACTGTGTTGAGCACCCACCTCCCGTGTGCTGGGCACGGGGGTGCAGTATCCAGCCTGTGGAATTTCTCTTTCCCAGAGGGACCCAAAAGACAGAGGGTATACCCAGATGGCCAGAGTCTCCCAGAGAAAGTGCGAGGGAGGTCAGATTACCGGAGAAAGAAGTGGTTTTATTGTTAAGTCTATGAGCAGATTTGGTGATAACACAATGATGGTGCTGAGTGTCAGCAGTTCCCCTTCTAGACCATTATCCAGCAGAGGTTCCTGCTCATGGAAAATGACCCAAGCTTGGGATGAATATGGGCTATAAAGCAGGATAAGGAAAATATATTCTCTTGGTGAACTGACATGGAAAGACAGCTGAGAAATACTAAGTAAAGAAAGAAAAAAAAAAAAAAACTAGGTGCAAAACAGTATGTAGGATGCTACCACTTTTTGGTCCAAAAAGAGCAGGGGAGAGTCTCTATGGAGTATATGTATTTATATAGGCGCGGAAGATGCTAAAACTAGTTGTTAGAAACTCTTCCCATTCGTTGTCTCTAGGAAGGGGATGAAGAGGAATATCACTGCACATCCGTTTGAACTCTTCGGTTTTGAGGCCGTGTAAATGTAGTATCTGGGTGGGGGGCGCGGTGGAAGGAAGGGGAGAGGGGGCGAGAAGCAGCATGCGGGCTCTAGAATCAGGTGGCTGGGCATGAGCCCCAGTCCCACCACTTCCCAGCTGTGAGACCTTGCGCACGTCACTCCATCTCTTTGAGGCTCAGTTTCTGCACGAAAGGCGCATGGTAAGAAGCACGGCAATGGCTCCTGGTAAAACCCACTTAGACTCACGGGAGGCCGAGGCTGAGTTCAAAAGCACTCAGACGGAAAATGGTTGCTGTAGCTGTCTAACTAGCCAGGGCTTCCCACTCTCCAGATCAGCTTCCAAACTTCCTGAGGCAGGGATTCACAGTTCTTTTCCATTTCCATGCAGTGCCCCAGGCACCTGGCCCAAGAGTCCCTGTGCCTCCAGGGTACCAAGTCAACGCTGGGTGGGCGGTGGTGGGAAGCTGCGGGAGGGTCCTGAGTCAAGTGTAATGTACAATTCTTCCTCCCTGAGGAAAGCCCTGCAGACCAGCTGCTGGGTTCTCTGGTAACTGGGTTCAGCTCCACTGAGCCCCACATCCCTTCATGCGGGGGTGCAGGCCCTGACTGTTGAAAACAGCAATTCTCAAACATGAGCGTGAATCGGAATGTCTGGTGCACGCCAGATTCCTGAGCCCACCCTAGGACCTAGCATGCCCACTGAGGCCTCCAAGATGGAGCTCCAGCCACATCCCTGGCACTCAGTCCCACACCCTTTACACTCCATGTCTCTCCCCAAATCATTCATCTGTCCTCAAGCATATTCAAACCTTTCCTCCACCCTCCACACTCCTGATTTTGAGGATCCCTTCCACCAGAGAGATTTTCCCACTTGCCTAAATGAAGCCTGTCTCGATGGAGGCCGCAAAAATACCTCCTCCTTCAGGAAGGCCCTCCGATTTGGGCTTCCTTCCCCTTCCTCCAGGCATCTCAGATCCAGAATTTGCATCTGTCAGAGCACCACCAGGACATCCTTGAATTAGAAGTATCCTCGATAATGAGGAAAGCTACCACTTCCAAGTGCATAAATATGGGGGTGCTCTGGGTGCTCCGTCCCATTCCGTCCCCAGCCCCAGAGACATGTTAAGTGAGGTTCAGGGTCATGGGTGTTTGCTCAGGGTGTCACAGCTGTTGGATTCTGGGCTGCGATCCATCCTAGCCTTTCTGGTTGTTTCTGTGTATATGCTGCCCGCCCCCTTGGAGACATCCTCTCTAAGGGTGGCAGGCAGTTTCTTTCCCTCTCCTACAGGGCCGGGCAAAGCCTGACTCCCCGGGGGAGGCTAGGTCTGAGCCAGGGATGGCCTAAGAAGGAGATGCTGGGGGGCAGGGCCCATCCCTGAGGAATCTCTGTGCAGGTGGGGACAGCAGTGTAGGGCCAACAGGATGGGTCTGGGTTGGGGCAGAGGGAAGGGATGGAGATGAATGTCCCCACCTTCAAAGGAAGAAGACAGTGTGATGGCACAAGACAGGACAGATACATCTCCTACCTGGGGGAGCTCGGGGAATTAAGGGAATGTGCTGGAAATAGCCAGGCGCACTGCCAGAGGGGAGCAAAAATGGGCTTCCATTTCCATCTCAACATTTCAGAAAGTTCCTGAATATAGACTCTTCCACATCGGGACACCCTTTACCACCGAGACACAAAGCTATTCATTGAAGAATTGTCTGGGAAACACTGGAACTGACTCCATGTCTTCTACCAACAAGGAGCTGGTAAAATCAGTCAGATTCGCATGCGATAAAACGCTCTCCAGCCCAGGTAAGGAGGAGGAAGTCCTCATTGCTCTGATATGCCACAATCTCCAAGATATATTTTAAGTAACAAATGCCATGTGCATCATCAGGGAAATCAAATTTTAAAGCACGATGAGTTATGATTTCACACGTATCCGCCTGGAAATGTTAAAAAACTGTTAATTCCAAGTATTGGCAAGGAAGTGGGGCAAAGGGAAACCTCGAGCACACTGGCAAGTGTGTGACTTGTCACAAGCACTCTGGAAGACAGTTTGGCATCAGCTACTGAAGTTGACGCTGTGAATTCCGTGGGAGCCTGCAAATCCCCGAGGGCGACCTGAACCCAAGTTCCCACCAACCCCCACGCCCCCAAACATACCCACCAGGAAAGAAACGATAAAGAGCATTCACACCAGGACTGTTCCTAGAAGCCAAAAGTGGGAAGCAACCCAAATGTCCTTAAATAGTGCCATGAAAAATTAATGGTGTCCTCTTAATACAACGGAATTCTGTACTGAGTGACAACGAACCAAGCACAGGCAGGCACATCGACATAACCAAATCTCGGATCGTACTCACCAGTGGGACAAAAGTAGGTTGCATAAGACCACATGCGTGATACACTTCCTTCTCTTCGAAATCCCAAAAGAAGAGACAGTGCGCCATATTTATTGTGTGCTGATTTAAACATATGGCAGGACTATAGAGGAAAAAAGGAGGGGGCATGATAAGTATAACATTCGGGATAGTATTGGGGGGAAAAAGTGGGAGGTGGGAAGGGAGGGCCACAGAGATTTAAAAAGCTCTGCTTCTTTGTCTCGGACAGGTGGCAGACACCAGATGTCTTACAGTATTGTGGAGTTTTTTTAAATTTATATGTTATTGTATAACTGCTATTTTTGTAGATGCTCAATATTTAATAAAATTGATTTTCAGAGAAGACCTAGACTAGTGCGAAGGTATGTTACCACATGTGCAAAGGGACACACCCAAGCATGTGCACACACACTGGTGTTCAAGGATTTCTGGAAGGTTACCTGTGCAGCGGACAAAACTATTTGCCTCCGGTAGGGGAACTGGGAGACTGGGCACAAGGAGGGAAATTGTCTTGAGTTTTTAAAATGTTGAATCCTATAAACCAACTTAGAAATAATAAAGTTCTAAGACAGAGAAATGGGGGTGGTGGGGATGGGTGGGGAAACGGGGAAGAAAAGGGAGGGTGTGAGGGAAGGAGAAGGAGGGATTGGGCCGGAGGAGGAGGTGTGGCTGGACTTGGAGATCCAAAACCTTCTGGGTGTGCCCAGGGTTGCACGGGGAGCCAGAAACCCCACTGGACAGCCCTGGGGAGTCTGTGTCCTCGTCCCACAGTTCAGGCCTAGAACCAGGTCACTCTCCCACCCTTAAGGACACGGCCAGCTTCAAACAGTTGCCCACATCAGTTCTGGCTCTGCAATCTTTTGATTCCCGTGGTCTCTTTCCCCGACCCTGCCTTATCTCAGACCTTTGTCCTACTGGTGATTTGAACTTCACTTTAATCTTCTGAGCCTTCATCCTTGATGACTCTAAAATGTGCCTGTGTGTCACCAAGGGCAGTCAACGGCAAACAGGCTCTCTTCATCCTTTTTTTACTCCTCCCCTCCAGGACCTCATTGAAACCTCCCGGCACATCCTTAGTTCACGCTAACTCAACAGGAACCAGGGTCATGAACATGTTCCCGAGGACCCTAGCCAGAGAAGTAAAGGCACAAATCAGTGGCATCAGCCAGTAGGCAAGGAAGGATTTGGACACAGTGTGCAGGAGGCCTTCTGCCCTGCTTGAGGACTAGAGTTCTGGCAGGTTGAGTCTGGATGAGAATCGTGACCCTGAAGCTGGCCTCAGTCGTCTCCAGCTCAACCACCAGGGTTAAGGAGGAGAGACCCAGGGAGCATTGTGTTACTCTGAACCAAGAGGTACCTTATTGAGCAAAGAGCCAGAGCACGCATCTGGGTGGCACCGAGAAATGGGTTCCCCAATGCAAAAGCACCTTAGCCAGAAGGGGAGAAGCCTTACTGTATAGTGGGGCTTAGTGGAAGCCAGTCAGCAAGGCTGCCCGGAGCAAGGCCCCGCCTGGGCTGACAGTGCTAAGTGTTGGTGAGGATGTGGAGCGACCCGGCTCCCATTCATTGATGTGGGAGCACAAAGCGTACAACCAGTGGGAAACTGGAAGAAACTCATAAAGCTAAACACATAAATGTTATGCTCAAGCTAAATGCTTAAAGCCAGACTCCAAGTCCTAGCACTCCTGGGGATATTCTGAAGAGAAAGGGGCTCCGTGTCTACAAAACGGCACAAATGAGAATGTTCACAGCAGTGTTATTCACGCATGAGAGCCCCACAGCAGAAACAACCCGACGCCCACCAGCAGGAGAATGGACAAACACCCCGCAGTGTTTGTCTGTTTGTGTTTGTCTATTTGTACGATAGAATACTACACTCAAAGCAAACTAGAGCTACATGCAAAACAGCGATGGGGTTCAGAGACATAACGTTGAATGAAAGAAGCCAGACTCAAAGGAGCGCATATTATAGGAGTCCATTATATGAAGTTCAAAAACAGGCAACACTAATCTATGGCTATAGACGTCTGACAGTAGTTACCCTTGGAGAAGGAGGATATGGACTGGGAAGGAGTACAAGGAGCTTTCTAGGGCACACTTTCTAGGGTGGAGACACGTACAAATTCACGGAGATTAAACTTGAGGTTTGTGTACCTTAATTACTGTATGTAAAGTTGTATATAAAACAACAATAAAGGGACGCCTGGGTGTCTCGTCGGTTAAGCGTCCAACTCTTGGTGTCAGCTCAGGTCATGATCTCAGGGTTGTGAGTTTGAGCCCTGCGTTGGGACTCTGTGCTCAGCAGGGAGTCTGCTTGACATTCTCTCTCTCTCTCTCCCCTCCCTCTTCTCCTCCCCCCATTCATGCATGTGTTCTCTCTCTCTCTCTCTCTCTCCCTCCCTCTCAAATAGAAAAATACATCTTAAAAAAATAAAATAAAATTCAAGGTCTAAAGTTCCATTGCTTCTGCCACTTGCCCTTCCAACCTGGCTGCTGGCCTTGCCCTCAGAACAGTGTTTTGTGTATCTTTGGAGTGACCTTTCACTCCAGGTGATGGTGGTTGTACTGGAGCAGAGTGGGAACTTCTCAAGCTAGAGAAGAAATGGTGTAGCCACTGGGGAGTGTCCTTCTTCCGCAGATGTTTGAACACAGGGCAGAATTTGGTCTAGGACTTATTTCCATGGAAATATACACCCAATAGCAAAGTTCCTGGGACAGAGAGGTAGAATTCCCATTCAATTTCAAGTGCTGGAGACTACCAATATGTTAGCAAAACAAAAAGGAAGAAAACAAAAACAAAAACAAGCAACAGTTGGCTTGGGTTGGTTCAGAACACACAGCAAATGAAGAAAAGCCAAAGTCGGGCAGGAGAAGTGTTTGGCCTTGAGTTCTGGTCATGCCAAGAATTTCTGCTCTGATGTCAGAACCCACAGCCTCTCGGGGCAGCCGATTTACCCAGCTACCCAGTGCAAGAAACTGGAGTACGTGCTCTGTCTAGGAAAAAACAGGAGACTATGAGGAATGACACGAAAATGGTGGAAATGGCTATTTCCGGGTATATAATATTCTTACTTTATATATAAAATTACTTTTATAACTTTATATATAATTTTAATATATATTTTATTTGTATATATTTTATATATAATTATATAATCTTAAAATTATATAATTTTATAATATAATCTTGTTTTCTCCTTTGTGCTTTAAAAAAATCCTGAATGAGACAGCAAGGAGCAAATTTTATAATCTTCCAGTACCAGCTCATAAAATCCTGTGGGGGCCCTTCTGGACTGTGAAGCTAGGGGAGAAGGGACTGTCCCCCGAGGGCCCATCAGCAGCCATCAGGGCCGAATTTCCAATACTTCTTCTTCATCCCCCAAAGAAGTCTGTACAAAGCTGAAAGGAAGAGGAATGAGCTCACACATCGCTTCAGGAGCAAGGGCAGTTAGACGGAAACCAGATCCTTCCAACCAGCCTTACTGGGGCCAAGCAAAGGACACAAGGTTCTTTGACACAACCCTTCTGAGATTTGGGGACAATTAGCTTTTGCTACTCCATGTAGTCTGAGTCCTGGCCCTCTCAAGAGTATTCAACTTGTAGGAAGTACATATATATATATTTCTTTTCTTTCCACCCCTAGTACCGTCTGCTACCCTTGAAGGGAAAGGGTGAGCAGAAGGCCAACCCCAAGTGCCAAGGTTGAGTCAGAGACCCCTCCAGCTCAAGGTTTACAGCCTCACCAGGTTGGAGGAGTCCATCTGGAAAGCAAATTCATACTCAAGGGTTAATGACAATTCATACATTAATGGAAGTGGCCAAGTTGACAGAGTCTGGCAAATGTCTTTAATTGTATTTTTAAACTTGTGAGGAAAATGAAATGTATTTCTAGTCAGTACCCCCACATGCTCCAATATCAAGATATTCTAGGCTTCGGTCCATGAATTTTAATCACGGCATTGATAAAACTCGCTAAGGATGGTTCTGCTCACCTTGAGGGCTCTGAATGCATGGGCCCGTGGAGAGTAGAAAGTGCTGGGTTCTGGGGTCTTTCTGGTCAGCATGGCCTTTTCCTGCTCTGTGATGCTGAGCCCATGTGACCCGCCTCTTTCTGTGAAGGGAGTGGGTGGGCCTCGTTGCTCCCTAGGACTGGATTTCCTTCAGTGTGAGGCCCTCCCCAGTGACCAGACCCCTCCTCCCGACCAAAGGCTGTCTCCACCCCCAACCCCGGGCTCCAGATATGAGGGGCTTTCCTCAGGTCTGTCCTTTCTCCCTGTCCTTGGCCACTGTCATAAACTGCCGTGGTGGGCTCTGGTGTCCCCACGTTTCTGTCAAGTGCTCCTACCTTCCTCTTGAACTCGGGGCCCAGGCCCATCTGCTTGCTGAGGGTGTTTCTCAGATGTCCTGTGGGCGACACAAACTCATCAAAACTAAGCTCTCCTTCCTCCCCTTCAAACCCACAGCTGATGCCTCCAGCCAGGTGAAAACCCTGTTTGCACTCTTGCTTTTTGACTCTGACATCTAATTGGCTGCCAAGTTCCAGTCATGTCCCCTACCTGTTCAAATCCTCCAAGGCTGCGCTAATGCCTCTCCCTGGCTTCAGGGTCCTCTCTGAAGTCAGCCTCAGGGAGGCTCAGAGAAGCTGAGTACCATGCTTGAGGTCACACAGCCCGTGAGCGACAGGGCTCTGAACGCCATCACACCTTTTTGTGATCTCAGTGGCCACCAGGCAGACAGAGACAGAGACGGCCACCAGTCACTGGAGAAGAGCACCCGCCAAAGCTCCCTGAGCCCTGTCTTTGCCTGTGTTGCTTCCTCTCTTTACAAGGCCTTTTCTCCTCATCCTCACCTGCTAAAACCCTGCCCCTCTGGTCATTCTCCCTTTCTGTTCAAAATGGTTTTATAGGGGCTCCTGGGTGGCTCAGTGGGTTAAGCCTCTGCCTTCAGCTCAGGTCATGATCCCAGGGTCCTGCTCAGCAGGGAGCCTGCTTCCTCCACTTTCTCTGCCTGCTTCTCTGCCTACTTGTGATCTCTGTCAAATAAATAAAATAAAATAAAATCTTCAAAACGGTTTTATAGGGTGAGCGTCCCATCTTGCCCTAAGTATTGCCTTTGTAATTCAAAATATAAATTTATATAGAGGGATTTTTAAGCCCATTTAAAGGGTTGACTGAATTGCTGCATTCTTCTGAAAGCTTTTTTAATTTTTTATTTCTTTTCAGCATAACAGTATTCATTGTTTTTGTACCACACCCAGGCTCCATGCAATCCGTGCCCTCTCCAATACCCACCACCTGGTTCCCCCAACCTCCCACCCCCCGCCCCTTCAAAACCCTCAGATTGTTTTTCAGAGTCCATAGTCTCTCATGGTTCACCTCCCCTTCCAATTTCCCTCAACTCCCTTCTTTTGTTATTCAACCAAATGTGGTATCTTTTCTCAAACTCCTCCCCTCTATGGGAGCCTCACACCAGCTTCCTTGTTCAGAGCTGTCCGCAACATGTCTCAGGAATCAGGCTGTGAGTCACCTATGGACCTGCATCCTGTGGGCCGGGGGTGTGCATCTCTGCAACCCCAACGCATAATTCCAAAATTATCAGCGCATGGCAAATACCATGCATTATCACATTAAGCACTTTTACACTCTAGTGACTTCAGTGAGAATTTTGAAGGCCGCGTGGAGGAGGCGATCCGGAGACCTCTGTCCTCCAGTCACCCTGCTGTGACACTTAACTCTCAGCCAAGCACAGGAGCCAGGCAGGAGCAGAGATGGGACAGGGGAGGGGATGGGGAAATGCTGTCCCGGGCCCAGCAACGGAGCAGTTTGTCCCTGGAAACTCACCCTCTACTCTTCAAGATGTCCCTTTCCAGAAATGCTGGAGCTATATATGGCCAGTGAGAGAGGGGGGCTGGTACAGAAAAGGCCAGCATAGCCCTGAGATGCTGTGGAGCCCACCAGGAAACCCTTGGCCAGATCCTTGTCGTGGGATTCTGCTGCCATTAGTTGGCTGGCTGGCCTTGGACAAGGCTTTTAATCTTGCTGATCTGTTTGGTCATCTGCAAAATGAAGACCAGGTTGGCGCTAGGATCCCTTCTGGCGAGCCAGGAGGAGCCAGGCCCACGTTAGGCCTGTGTGTCCCAGCTATCTATAGAATGGGGACAGCAACAATGACAGAGGAGACGTGAGCATCCTCTAGTCTCAGATTTGGCAAGCTCGGTAAACAGGTGCTAGAGACACGGGGCTACATCTCCTGCTTCATGAGGAACAGATGGTCCCGAAGGAACAGGGCCACGGGAAAGCTGAGCCATGGGCCAATAGGCTGGACCTTCCACAGGACTGAGAGGCTGGTGCTATTTGGGAGGGAAACAATGTTGGAGCCCACCTTCACACCCCTCCCGGGGGTCCAAGAGACAGACAGACAGAGCCCTTTCCAGCCGGGAGCCTGCAACAGCTAGACAGCCCCATTCTTAATGGCTCCCGCCTTCTGAGGAGGGGGTGGGCTACAGAAATTAGGAAGCGAGGGGCGGGCCCCCACGGACGACGCCAAACACAGCACAGCAATTACTGCCCATTAGAACATTTATTTCTCAGAGAGAAAATAAGTTTCAGACAGTCATATTATAGTAGGTAAAATTAACTTTTGTATTCTTTACAAGCATAGATTTTTCTCTGTTTATTACCTCTCTTATACCATCTGTTATAAACAATTCTAGAAAGCAAATAAAGTCACTTTCTACAATAAATAGAGCATCGTGTGCTTCACAGCAGACGCGACTGAGACACGTAGGCCCCGAGCCACAGCAGGATCTGAGCCGCTTCCCATTCTAAAAGAGCAGTTTTAAAAATAAGACTCAGAGAGAGACTGAAAGAGTCAAGGAGCTTGGGGGAAAAAAGAGACTAAGAAAGAGAAGGTGTTCGGGGGAAGAAAGAGACACAGAGAGAGAAAGAGAGAGAAAGCCCCGAGATCTTACAACACAGGTTGAGACAAAGGTCACAGAATCCACAGCTGACCGACTACCTGGGGAGAGGGGGGACGCATTGGCTCCTTTAAACAAACCTGGGCATTTAAACTGTGTGCATTTAAAACAGCCACACAACGGAGGACTCCAGTAATGGAAACTATAGGCCTCAATAATTTAGAACAGTATTTTACAATTATATACACCATGTCCTTCCCTAGCCATATGCTGTATTGTATTTTTATTATTGTACAAAATCCAAAACCCCATCCTTTATGTTATAGAGAGTTTTGTTGGTTCCCTTTTAAACCCTGGCTCGTGTCCCAAATGTATAAGAAGTTGTGGTGGTTGGTTGGTTGTATTTTTAAAAAGTCGAGTGTGTAAAAATGGCAGTGATCTCCCCAGTGACTTTGTTTTGTCCAAAACTCCCCTATGAAAAATTTAAAACAATTAAAAAGAACATCAGATTAAAAATCAACATGGCGATCAGTGGCCTGCGACCTGGCGGCTTTGGTGCTTAAGAGGTGAAAAGAATCATCCAGAGAATAGACATCGAAGCCTCTGAAAGTTGTGTTGGTTTGTCAGTCAGCATTCCCCATTTCACAGTTGGTTTTTTTTTTTCCTTCCATTTTTGAGAAGGTGAAGGTGGGGAGGGGAGTTGAAAGGAGGAAAGGGAAGAGGACAGAGAGTGAGAAACAAAAGCATGGTGTCCCCTGGAGTGCGGGAGCGGGAGCAGCAGAGGCTGGGCAGGGCAGAGTGCAGGCAGGGGGCGGCTGGACTGCGGGCCCCACCATCCATGGCGGCAGACAGTGAGGACCACAGAGACAGGACAGGAGGGGTTAGACCCAGCTGAAGAGCACGGATGCACCCCACAGCCCTCGCCATCCAAGTGGACGGATGGACACTCGGCCAACCAGCCTGGTCTGACAGGAGCCCACCAAGCCTCAGCCCGCCACTCGGCACACAAGGAAAGGGGAAGAGGGGCCTCGCCTCGGTCAAGGGGGCAAGCCTTCAGAGCCTGGCCCCAGCTGTGTGTCTGCAGCAAATACAGGTGGGGGGAAGTGCTGGTGGAGGGGTCACCCAAGTGGTAGGCTGCCTTCTGTCCTGGGCCCTGAGGAGCCAGGCGGAGGCACCCACCTAGCATAGCAGCTGGCCTCAAAGGGAATGAGACATAAAAAGAAGAAGAAAAAAAAGACCAGTTTGGTGATGGTTTCTGTCCATTTGGCACAAAGGAAAGGAACATGGGAAAAAGACGGCACTGTGCAGAAGATGGGACAGGGAAGAGGTATGAGAATGGGTGATGAGGGGAGAGAGGGTGAGCTCCGTGAGCTTCCCTGTGGGACCCTCGTGTATCCACAGCACCTCTGGGGTCAATGTCAGAGCCTCACTTGCCCTGAGGCGTAGTTAGCTGGGAGTGGGGAGGAAGGGGCCAGGCACACCTTTGAGCCTAGGACCTCTTGCATTCTGGGCTCAGGTCCATCTCCTTGGCTGGGCCTAAGCCTCACAGCTATTTCTACTTCTAACTGGTTCTTCAGTGGACTAGCCCCTGAGCAAGCTCAGGTGGGAGTTTTTGGCACACAGCAGGCCCACCAGGGGAACCACGCAGTTGGTCAAAACTGGGGCCTTGCCCGTGGGGAGGACACAACCCAGTCCCTGGCCTGCCATGGAGGGGGGGAGCTGCCGGCCATACGACTGGCTGGGGCAGGAAGAGGCCTCTGTTCCTCATGGGACAGAGGGAGGACAGGCAGACGCAGGCCAGGCCCTGCCCTTACAGGTAGCTGGAGGTGACGAAGGAGTGGGGCCCCCGGACCCGGCTCAAGTGGATCATTGCACGGTCATAAGCCACCTGCACCGACTTTCGGATGCTGGTCTTGCGGCCTTCCAGCATCTTGAGCTTGTCCACAGTGTCTTCCACACCCAGGGGCAGCACTTTGTCCCTTGGAAGCCATTGCCTAAAACACAAGCACAGCAAGAGGCCTGCGGTGTGGTGGGTCACATTAAGCGGCACCTCTGGGCCATCTGCCTAGGACAAGTAAAGCCAGAGGAGGCAACAGAACAGGAGGAGACAGACTGGGACACTCCAGGCAGGTCGTCTCCAAAGGACTTGTTTTGCAGCCAGGCCCTTCCCTGAGCCCCACTCACTCTGCTTAGGGCTGTCAGGACCTGGGAGCCAAGAAAGGCCCATATGAGGGTTAGCCCTCACCCTGCCTTGGGACATCAGGGAACTATGGCTAGGAACTGGGGCTGATACCAAGAATCAATGATTCCTTGGTGGCGACCACACCTGGGTGGGTGTGTGTGTGTGTGTGTGTGTGTGTTTAAAGATCCCCAGGTGAATCTAACATATGGTTAAAAGCTGGCCTGTGTGTGTGTGTGTGTGTGTGTGTTTAAAGATCCCCAGATGAATCTAACATATGGTTAAAAGCTAGCCTGTGTGTGTGTGTGTGTGTGTGTGTGTGTGTGTGTGTGTGTGTTTAAAGATCCCCAGGTGAATCTAACATATGGTTAAAAGCTAGCCTTTGGAGCCAGATCATGGTTTGTATCCCAGTTCTGGCTATGGGGGTCTTAACTTTCCGAGCCCCAGTTTCCTCAGCTGCAAAATGGACTGGAGGAGTTTGATGGAAGATTTAATGAGAATTAAATGAGATTATGTATGTAAATCAATTTGCATAAGGACACGGAGTAAACAATTAGTGGTAGCTATTATTATCTGGACTGGCTAGTCCTACCTTCTCATTCTATAGAAGAAGTGAAAAAAGTTTCCTGCTGCTAAGAGAGATCTTGAAGGGCAAGTAAGCCCTTTGCCATGGACCTTGCACTGCTCAGAACCACTCCACCTCCACATCCCCCGACCCGAGGACTAAGACACACATGCCCACATCCATGGGGAGGCTCTCAGCCGAATCTTCTCCAGGAATCACCTCCACATGGCCAAGGTGACCTCCCCCCCGACCCCCACCCAGGGGCAGCCAGCATTCAGTGACTAGTTGACAGGAGCATACAAAGGCACAGACGCACAGACCCAAATCCTGACATCGCTAATAAGCCTCCCAGCTCCCGAGCTCCCCTGAGGAACAGCGGAGGCCTCTATAGCAAATGTGACCCTGTTCCACAGGTCCCTCTGCCCAGCCCTACATCCCTCATTCCCACAGCTCTCCCCAGTAAGCCTCCTGATAGAAATCTCCACCTCAGGGGGTTTCCCAGGGAATCTGACCTGAGACAGCTACTATTAATGTGCCAGGGGCAGCCATGCTGGTAATGCTTCACCTTACCTGGATGGAGGCAGGGTTATGGAGTCCAGAGCCCTCCTTGGACCTCCCCAGCATGGCATTTTGTGCACAGCCTCCCAGTCGGGCCAGCAGCCCACACACTGGTGCAACCTCCTGGCGGGAGCACCCACTCACCAGGTGCGCTTGTTGTCAAAGAAGAGGACAAGGAAGAGCTTCTCTCCAGCCTCGGCCTGTTTCTGCTCTCCCAGCTTCAGCACATCCAGAGGGGGGACAGGGATGGGGACACCATTGTGCAGGAGGCCCTCCCGGGGCATCTTGGGATCGATGATCTGGAGGCAGGAAAAAAGATGGCCCTCAGCTGTGGGTGGAGGGGGTGAGCAGAGCATGCTGCACCAGGACTCCCTCCTGAACCTGCCCCCCACCAAGCTATGTAGGGCCTTAGCCAGGCCCACAACCAAGTGATGAAGGGGGCTGACCTCTTCTGTGACCCCCCAGAACCCCAAAATGGAAGTCTCGGCTCTCCTTTCCCAGTTCATTGGTCTAATCCTCTAGCCCTGCTCAGTCAATTCTTCCAATAAGTGAGCTTGCTCCACGAAGCTTTGGGGCCCAGAGCTGAAACAGAAGCAATGTGAATCCGGGGGTGGGGGGAGGAGGTGGGGGAGGGGACACTGGTGTGTGTGTGTCAGAATTGAGGGGGTATCTGTGATGTCCAGGCCAGACTGGCAAATTCATTCTTCCCAATGTCCCTTAGGGGAAGGGAGTAGAGGCCATTTTTGCCCTTGTCAATTTCCCTTTAAAACCTCTGCAATTCATATCAAAGGCTCCGGGGCCTTCCTAGACACCACCACTAGGAAGGAGCTTCTGCAACAGCATCAGGGCCCATCCCTTTGGTTCTACCTACCAGAGGCCCTGGCTCCCCACTATTTTTCTGACTATATTCTGCCTGCTGTGTGGACTAGGTACATTTGTGGGCATCAGAAAAATGCTGTAAGACTGAACTTGGAGGGTTGCTGGAGAGGGGGGAATGATGTGGCTAGAAAGAAGGGCCACCAGAGGAATTAATGCTCGGGGCTGCAAGCTCCACAGGACAGGGGCTCTGCAGAATGCCTGGTGACATTGACAAGCGTGACCTCTAGCTCTAGGAAGCACTGACAGTGACCAAAGCTCCTACTTATTCACACATCACCATCTTATTTCATCTTCTTACTGATGCGGAGAAGTCTGCTGACAGCTAGCTATCAGCTGACTGAGGAAAGCACCAGGCACAGGAGGACATGGCTGGCTGTGGCCACAGTGGCTTGAGCCTCTGCTGCCTGCTGCCCTACACAGACCTCATTTCCAGAGCAGTGGGCTGATCATCTCTGTGTGCTGAGGCCAGAGGGGCTTGGAAATGTACTGAGGAAGCAGCTTTCTCCAGAGATGGAACGATATTAATTGCCATACCCTGTCCCAGGGGGCCTGTTCTCATAATAAACTGCTCTGGCTATTTACCTTTGGGTGTCTGCCAGCTTCCCTACTTCGCTCTCAAGATAAGAAGCTGAAAGCAGGTGTTTTGGTTAAGAGTGTGCTCTAAGGAAGAACCGCCCCTACCCTGCCCCCAGCTGTGTAGTTTGGTCAAAACTCTATCTCCCAGCCTGTCTGTCCCCCCTGGGACCGAAGCTAAGGGTCCTAATGAGAACCACCACACAAGCCCGCCTGAACTTCCTCAATTGAACAAGATAGTGGGGCCACTCTTCACTAAAGCCATGCTGGTTCCTGCCTTGGAAAGGGAGGGAGGAGAGCTGGCAGATGGTGAAAAATGCCACCCCCTGCCCCTGCCCCTGCCCCAAGCAGAAGCAAGGTGGGTAAGTCGCCCCTCAAGGAGAGCTCTCCTCCCTTTTTAAAGAAGATACAGGCAAATATGTCCCAAAATAACAAACGATGGACCATTCGCTCAAATGTTATGCAGATGTAAAACAACGTGGCTTGTGATACACTTTAACGCATTATCTAATAAACGTCTACATACACTATTATTAGAGCCTTACTACATAAACAGAGACAAGACATGATGCAAAACGCTTACAGCTGACATGCTAGAATGGTGGGGTTCCTGCTACTTTTCCAAAACTTCTATAGTACAGGCACATTATTTTATAGAAAAAGACATTTTTTAAAACAAGAGCCAAAAAAAACCATTCGAAAACCGTATATTCATTATGGACACAAGTACACATTTAAGAATGCACAGGAGAACTGGGAGAGTGTAAACCAAAATAAAAACACAGGCTGTGTTCAGGAGGTGGGTTTTCTCAGGTGGTGGCTGAATTTATTTAATCATGAAAGAAAATGTTATGATAAAGAAGATAACTAAAAAGGGAAAAAAAGAGACCAGTTTTAGACTTCTGTTGTTGTTGTTTGTTTTTGCACTGTGAGACTTAAAAAAAACCAGTATCAAACCTGTACAGCTTTAAGCACTTCCTCGGCAATTACGCTGCGGTCTCAGTGACAACAGGGCACAGACCCCAGGCCCAACCTCCTCAACAGTTAGATCACTGCGTGGATCCCCCCACCTGCCATTACAGGGGGAGTGAGGTAGGCAAAAGGCATTCCAGTATGGCCCCAGCAAGTTGTACAACCTCTTAGAGCTGTAGCTTCCTCCAGCCCAAAAGGGTCAGAGTTTCTGCCTTCGTGACCTTAACAAGCTGCTATTAGACCCGAAAGAACCGTGAGAAGCCCGGAACCCTGTATACATGCAAGCAGTTGTCAGGGTAGTTCACAACCCTGATTACAGATCATCTGGGAAGGTTTTTAAAAAATATTTATAGCTAGAGGCATCTGGTGGCTCAGTCAGTTAGGCACCTAACTCTTGATTTTAGCTCAGGTCATCATCTTGGGGTCCTGAGATCAGGCCCCACATGAGGCTCCACACTGAGTATGGAGCCTAAGATTCTCTCTCTCCCTCTCCCCCAACCCATCTCGTGCTGCTCTCTAATAAAATTAAATTAAATTAAAATTAAGAAAATATTCATTGCTTAGTTTGGCCTTATTCTCACTGGGTCGTTCTGAGATGGGGCCTCAGTATCCGTATTGTTTAAAAAAATTCCTCCATGATTCTGGCATGTCCCAAAGGTTTAGAATCACTATCTTCCAGCGCCAGATGGACATTACCTCCACAGTACAGAGGGAGCTCTAAGAAATAACAATCAAGGTGATAAAAACAGAATTTTTAGCTACTGCTACTACGGAAAAAATGAGAAATTTTAGCAACTACTGGTGGGAGTAGACACTGAAACTAACTTTCTAAAGGGCAGCTTGGCAATTTGTATCAGAATTTTGCAGAGACCTTGCCCCAAGAAGGCACCTCTAAGAATTCACTATACAGAAATCATCATGATGTGCACAAAGTAAAATTATAGTCATGTTTACTGCCAGCTACTTGTCATAGTGAAAAACTCAAACAACCTAAATAAGCAACTACAGAATGGTTAAATAAGGTGCATGCATACAACTGAGGATAATGCAGTCATTAAAGTGATGTTGATAAAGAATGTTTAATGGCACAAGACATGCGTGTTCATGGTACACTGTTAAGTGAAAGGGAGGTTAAACAGAGTATGATCTCATATTTATGCATTTTTTAGAAAAGCTGAGTGGCTATATACCAGGAGGTAATCTCCGAATAGATGAGACTATGGGTGATTTTGAACGTAGTGGCTCAGAACACAGGCTTTGCCATCACACATGTTGAGCCTTGGGCTCAAATTCCAACCCTGCTATTTAATAGCTAGATGACCACAGGCAACAGACAGACCCTCAATTTCCTTCCCCACAACATGAGAAAAACCATACTTTCCTCAGTATTTCAAGAATTTGCATGACAAATGTTTAATAAATTCTCTACAACAAGCATACATTACTTTTATGCATAAGCAAATAAATAAATGCTATTAAATCCTTATAAGCCCAAGTCTCTGTCTTCATATTTTTACCCTATTTTGAGTGCTCCAAGCTGGGGGCCTTGATGGGTTGACCCACCCAGGCTGGGGTAAAACCTCCCTCTCTTCTGTGGCTAAAGGCACCCTGACCCCCACCGTACTCTGCTGGCTTGATCCAATCAGATAAGCCCCCAAGGCAAGACAGGGGCCAGAACAGCCCAGGGAAGGGAGGAGAGTGGTGTCTGGGGCAGACTCACCAAGGCAGGGTAGGAGGGATAGCCTCGGCACTTGGCCCACACCAGCTCCAGGGGCTCCAGGTCTCCGCGGTCTTCAAAGGGCATCAGGAGGCTTCTGCCTGGGGGTGGGGGAGGGGAGGAGACAGCACCCAAAGGGGACTTGGAATGGTGCCCAGGAGGCCTGCCTGTGGCCTCCATTTGACTGGGGCAACCCAGGAATGAGTCAGTTACATCCCCTCCACCCTTCCTCTTCCCTGGCCTTTCCTTAGTTCTTACGACTAGACCAGAGGTCGGCAAACTTGTTTTGTAAAGGGCCAAATGATAAATATTTTAGGTTTTACAGTCCACATGGTCTCTGTTGCAACCACTCAACTCTATTGTTGCAGCATGAAAACAGCCATAGATATTCTGTAAAGGAATGAATATGGCTGTGTCCCCATAAAATTTTATTTTTAGGCACTGAAATTTGAATTTCATGCAATTTTCATGTGTTATAAAATATCATTCTTCTTTTGATTTTCTTTTCAATCATTTAAAAATGTAAAAACCATTTTAGCCTGCAGGCCCTACAAAAAAACAGGCAATATGTTAGTCTGCTGACCTCTGGACTAGAACCCTAGGATGGTATTCCTTGGAAAAATATGACTGCTTCATTACCAGGACCCCAGGAAGAAGAATGACAATGCAACTTGACAAAACCACAACCTGCTCTCTGGGCCTCCCTGCGTGGTGAGCCTCCCAATAGAGGCTTCATGGAAAAAGATGCCTGGGACAGACATCCCAGGAAAACCACTTGCTAATAAATGAGTTCTTTCCTGACAGGGCCACGCCTGGCCACCCAGGTCACCTGGAAACACAGGACTCAGCAGAGCCTAGCAGGTCTGCAGGTCCCTCATGGACATGCTTTTCTCAGAACCTTAGACGGTGTCCCGCTCAGGGCAGGTACCACATCTCTCCAGCTTACTCTGTTCTACACCCGATGCACCAGCACGCTTCGATGGACTTCACAAATGCTCCTGAACAGAAAGAGGAACCTCCCTTCCCCTCCCCACAGCTAGAAACTGAGAACTCAAGGTGACCAAGCACAATCAAGGAAAAGGCCCCAGACTTCTCCAGAATGGAAATTATATTCCTAAAGAATATTACCACCCTCATTTATAATTAAAAAAAAAAATGTACTACTAATAATGAGGTACTGTTTCTTTTTTAAAGATTTATTTATTTGAGAGAGAGAGAGATAAAGAGAGGACATGAGCCAGGGAGGGGGTGTGCAGAGAGAAAGGGGAAGCACTCTCCCTGCCGAGCAGAGAGCCGGACACAGAGCTTGATCCCAGGACCCCAGGATCATAACCTGGGCTGAAGGCAACCGCTTAACAGACTGAACCACTCAGGCACCCCAAGGTATTGCTTTTTATGCACTGGGTCAAAAGCAGTAACAACAAAAGGATAAAATCTAACATTAAAGAGGAAGGCTGTGGGGAAACTGGTGCAATCACACACTGTTGAAGAAACTGCAGACCAGTCTAATCCTTAAGAATATAATTTGGCAGGGGGCATGTAGGTGGCTCAGTCGATTAAGCATCTGACTCGTGATTCTTGCTCTGGTCATGATCTCAGGGTCCAGACTGAGCCCTGTGTTGGGCTCCATGCCGAGCAGGGAGTCTGTTTGAGATTCGCTCCCTCCGCCCCTCCCCCTGCTTGCATGTACGCACTTTCTCTCTCCCTCTCACTCTAAAAATAAATAAATCTTTAAAAATATATATAATTTGGCGGTATGTCTCAAGAGCCATTAAAAAAAAAGTATGAATCATCTGCTTCAGTACATTCCTTCCGTGGGAATGTATTCAAAGAAAAATAACTTTAAAAATGAATAAAAGGATTTTGAACAAAAATACACATTTACTACATTATGTATAATGTTGAAAGTTGGAAATAACCAAAAGTCTAACAATAAAAGAGTTAAGTAAACTATAATGCACTGATTGGAAGATACGTTGTTCCACTAATATGAGTTAAATAAAGGTCGTGTCAACATGAAAAAGTATGAGAGAACGTTGAAAAATGCAGAAAATGAAATGTTCTGGATTAACATTTTGTTAAAAATGTGCCTAAAATAAACAGAAGGCCACAGAGAGAAATGAAGACAACTGTGTTAAGGTGATGATGGGACATCAGAGGGTCGAAATTTTTAAATTTCCTTTGGCATCATTTTATAAGTATATGGTTTTAAAAATAAGAGTAAAATGTCACTACCAGAATCATAATGTAGGTGCCAATCTGCTGCCAGTTTTGTGTTAGATGCTGATCCAATTCATCTAGACATGAGCCCTGCTTTCTGGGTGCTGACAGTCAGACAACAGTGAAACACACAGGCATGCATTCCTCAACACACGTATGAGAAAGAAACTGATGCTAAGGAAAAGTAAAGCGGTTGGGAAAAGGAAAGAAGAGAGGCCCTGACGCCTGTGTGTTATATGGAAGCTTCACGGGGCATCCAGAGTGCACCGCCCCGCTGCACAGGAGGGCCCGCCCTGTCCCCACTCCACCTGAGCACCAACCAGCCCTCTCTTATGGCCCTGCCTTGTCCTGTTCTCAGTCCATGTATGTCACTGTTTGGACCAGCCGGAGTAGAATGTCTCATGAGGATGTGGCTGGAAGCACTGGATCCCATGAAATCTCAGGGCAATGTGTGAGATTCAGTGATCCAGGCTGTCACTGATCACTCCAGTGAGGGCAGACTGGCAATGTCTCTGGAAACTACAAGTACACATTTCTCTCACGTACAGCAGCTCCACTTCTCTACAGAAGTGCATGCTCCCCAGCGATACAAAATGATCTGTGTACAAGTTGCTCACTGATTATAACAAAGAAGTGAAAACAATCTACATGTCCACCTGTGAAGGACTGGCACTCCTAGATAATGGGACATCAGGCAGCCAATAAAAAGCACAGAAGCATCTCCAAGATATATTACTAACTGAAAAAAGGCATGGTTTAGAGGAACACATGTATATTAGCTTCTCTACGTACCCTCCTAAATATATGCATAGGTCTTGGCTTATATAAATTTCATCTAGGGAGACACAAAAGAAACTGCTAGCAGTGGTTTTTCTAAGGAAAGGACCCCTGACTTTTCATTATGCACCCTTTGTACCTTTTTGATTTTTGTTATCATGGGCATATATTACTATTCAAATTTAGGATGAAGTTCAAAAAAAAAAAAAAAAAAGAGTTTGAATGGCCTGGGACGGGGAGCCATCTCCACGCCCGTGCCCAAGAGTTTTAGGAGCTACGGGTCTGGCTGCAGCCCACAGAGCTGGTTCTTTGGAAGGCCTGCCCCGCCTCCCCAGATCCACCAGTATACCGCTCCTCACCTGAGCTGCTGTAGTCAGAATCTCCATTTACACCTTCCAGGAAGGGGACGCGAGATAGGGCTGGCTTCCCACGGCTGCGTTTGGGGGGCGTCAGACCACTGCATATAGACCAAGAAGGCAGAGGGGGCAAAATGAGCAATTTCAATGACTAACACATCCACTGCTGCTCTCCTATGCCTGAGAGGAGGGGAGCTGCAAAAACCCTTCAAGGAGAATAGTTTCTCACCTTCCCCTAATAACTTGCACTAACCCACGATATGCTTCTGACCACAAAGTTCCTATGAGGCTTTGAGGGACCACTTCATCTGTGTGGAAGGGCTCTGGATAGAGATGCCTGCTTCCTTGCCCAGGGACCTTGGTCTTCACCCAGAGGAAAGGTCACTCCAGGCACTTGTCAATCCTTCCAGGGTTTAAGCAGCCTAGTCATGAGGAGGGCCAGTCTCACATCTGTCCAGAATTCTTTTACTCTGTGGTTCACACTGCTTCTTTAGAAAACAATTTATTTTTGAGGTACAAAAATGCACCTCTTTCCCAAGCTTTCTAAAAGGACATGTCTTACTTCCTTAATTAGAAAAGACATTTTTTAATTGAAAAAAAAAATCCACTTCTCACTTCCACTTTGTGTGTGAAGTTTTTCTTAGAGATGGATTTTTTTTTTAACAAATAAGACCAATTTTTTCCCATACAGTTACTGCAAAGAAGTAAAAAAATACATATATATTAGACAAAAACTAGAAGGTACTAAAGCAAAAATGAGAATGGTAATATCAGAGTAATGGTATACGTGGAACCCACCCAAGCATCTATATTTTTAAATAGCTTTCAATGCAATTCTAACGTACACCATAGTTGTAAGCCTCCGGGCATGATGTAGCCAGGGTTTGTTCCCATCCAAACAGTGAGAAACATCACTCCTATAATTTTTTCAACAAAAAAGAAATGCTTAAAAGATGGGGCACCAATCTGTAGAAGAGCAGAAATGCTTAGGACACCCCTGGTGGGATAAAAGGAGGCCGGCATCAGGACTGGCTGGAGAGAGTAGGGTACTCCTGTTTTACTGAATCAAAGCTGACTTTATTATAGCCTTTTTTCTTTTTTAAGTTTTCATATTATAGTCTTATTCAGAAAACCTTGCACAACCAGAACCCAATGAATCCTAATCCTTCAGTAACTGGCAGGTTGGTAGCTTTTTTTTCCTGCTAGTCAAAATTAGAACCTGTTTAGGAAAAAAAAAAAAAAAAATTAACACTCGGTTTACATTTCGGATTCAGTTCCCAGTCACCCTATAAAAATCTGCCACTGGGCTTAGAGACTCTGCGGCCTCTCAACGTTCCTACCATGGATCTGGGGAGACATCTTCAAATGTGACAAAAGAGGGCACAACAGAGAGGTTAAGAGAGAAACTCTGGAGCCAGACTACCTGGGTTTAGAACCTGGCTCTTCTATTCATGCGTTCTATGACGTTGAGCAAGTTACCTACCCTCTCTGAGGCTGGTGTCCCCATGGGCTGCTGTGAGGATCTAGTGCATTAATACACAGAAAGGACTCACATACCCAGTACTCAACAAATGACAGATGGTAGTTATATAACAAATACTAATATATGAAGGGCAGTAAATTTTAATTTCTCACTTTAAATATTATAAACTACTAATGTTGTGTACTATCAAATGATGAGCTCTGAGGAGGAAGAGCTCAATAAAAGAAGATACAACAAAACTAGGTCCGTGTATTCCTGTTTCATAGAAAAGCACAAGTGACTCAACCTGGCCTGCATTTCAGCCCTCTTCCCAGGTTACGCAGACCTAAGCAGCCAACCCAATCTATAATTACTTTGTTTACTGGTCTAACATTCATCTGTCCCTTCTAAAAGATAAGCTCCATTAGAACACATCTTATCAGTACTTAGAACAATGCCTGGCTTGAAATAGGTGCTCAATTATTAATAATTGAGTAAGTGACCCATAGAAGGCACAGCCCCAGTCTGCTCAGAAAATCATCAGGAAAGATAAACCCCAGCATAGGTGGGCAAGGGAATAGGATTAGTGAACACAGGTTCTTTCAAGGTTTTTTCTAATT
Organism: Lontra canadensis; assembly: GCF_010015895.1. NCBI lineage: Eukaryota > Metazoa > Chordata > Mammalia > Carnivora > Mustelidae > Lontra > Lontra canadensis. Next base: position 1,719,323 of record NW_022631021.1, on the reverse strand, counting down.
CTGGGATTATATGATTCCAGTCTAATTAGTAACTAAAAGAGTGACTGGGTGGCTCAGTTAGTTGAGCAGCTGACTCTTGGTTTCTGCTCAGTTTATGGTATCAGGGTCTCAAGATCAAGTCCCACATTGGGCTCCGGGGTCAGCACAGAGTCTACTAAAGTTTCTCTCTCCCTCTCCTTCTGCCCCTACCCTCTATGTGTGCATATTCTCTCTCTCAAATAAATAAAACTTAAAAAAAAAATTAGTAAGTAAAATCTTCCTTTACGTACTTATCTCCACAGTGTAGGGAGTAAAAAAAGAAAGAAAGAAAAAGGAAAAAAAAAAATCTTACAGTTGGGAGTCCTGAACCTCCTATTTTAAACCCTGAAATTCCACTGAGTCCCACTGACTTAAAGAGGAAATGCCTTCCAAGGGCATTGTTCCCACACTAAGCAGGGCTCTAGAGAAATTGGTGGCATGGAATGGAGTTCCACACAAAAGCAAACACACGGCCCAATCAACAGGCTAACCAGAGGTTGGCCTGGCTCCCTTCCTGTGGTCCATGGCTGGGATGAGAGCCCTTCATGGAGCAAAGGGTCCAACACACCTTCCACCCTTAGTCAAGGGCTAAGAGGGGATAGTTTGTTAAGCTACTCCTACCTTATGCCAATGAACTGGGTTTCCCGGCATCATTATCTTTGAAAGGACTCAGGAATTCCAACCCAGGACCAAGGTAAAAGCATCTTGTAAGATTTTGAAAGCTCTGCCTCCTCTATGCATAATACTGTGTTTCTTCCCATCCACTGCCCCTACATCTCTAGAGGCCACGGAATAAGAAAGCTAGGGTGATTCTGAGGCTTGGTGGGAGGGAAATCTCAAAGGAACCACATACCATGGCAGGGGTCCTCCCACAGCCACACATGGCCCCTGCCCCCAGAAGCCCAGTAGCCACAGTAGAGTGAGTACTAACAAAACACACACTCAACCTGCCTTGGAAGCACTTCAAACCTGGACGTAGAGTCTTTTAGTACTGCCCTGGGACCTTTCCTCCCCTACTCTGAACCCAGGATCCATTCAATGGCCATGATGGGGGACTATAAGTTAGCTTTCAGGACAACTTGTTTCTCCTCTGTGGCACTGAGGGTCTCCCATTTCCAATAATCCCACTCTCCATGGTGTCTGGCAGAGCACCCATAACACAGTGTAGGGATCCAATAAACTCTTGGAGTTGGAAGAAACTTTAATGTTCTGGTCTCAGAAAGCCTCCCCTCCGGTAAAAGAATGGAAAAAGAAACCCATCCTTTCCCAACTCGAGGATGGCAGAAGAGCTGGGGCCTTTGAATAAAATGGCTATTCCAAACTTCCTATCTGCTCATTTCTTATTTGCCCACCACACCTCTCAAGATGCCTTTGCTACGATACCCCAAAAGGCAAAGGGCAAAACCGTGTCTGTAACTGGGTTATCAGAGCGGCCCAGCAGGGAAGGTGGGGGATTGGCTCAAATGTTAACTTCGCTGGGCAATAGAGATTTGGCTGTCCCTGCCCCCTGGAGCCAAATTCAGCTCTACAAACCCTGTAAATCATCAACGCCACTCCTCCCCTTCCAGTCGGATCAGCCTGTGAGGCAAGGGTTATCCCCATTTCCTAGGAGCTACCAGTGTTATAGACCAGAGGCTTCAGGAAATAGCAGGAGTGGGGGAAGAAAAATCTTAGATAAGCAGGAGGAGGTTCCATCTGTAGCTGAACAGAGAATAAAGGGGGAGGTGGCAGAGCTGCCAACAAAGATTTGGGAACAACTGTTCTTACCTGCAAGCTTCAAATGCCAGTCCGCCACTGAGACCCAAACTACATTCGGAGTCAGACCCGCTTTCAGTGTGTTTTCCAAAGCCGTTGGTCACGCCTGCCAAGGACACAGAGTAAGCCTCAACTCGGAAACCCCCTTCCCCTGACCCGTGCTGGTGTGTGAGGCAGCCGCCTCAGGAGGGCTCAGTGAGGACTCAGGAGGGCTCAGGTAGAAGAGGGTGGCTGTTCTTCCCACATGGGAAATAGGTCTTGGGTGGCAGAAAGAACCCAGTGAAGATTTGGGGGAAATGTTGACTAGGGCAATGAGCAGACACTGCATTTTCCTTCCCATCCCTCTGGTTTAAGGGAAACACAGCACACAGTTCACACCAGTTACTGTCAGTTGGCTACAAAAGGAAATACCAAGACTTCCCTACTCCAGCTGGCTCCTAAGTCCCTGGATCTGCTTCTAATTTCAAGTCTCAATTATCAGGGAGTCTCCTCTGCCTCTTGGGGAGCCCACCCACCTTGCCTCTTCAGATAAACACTCACACACCCTATCCATCACACAGCTGGGAACAGCTTCATTCTTTTGGGATGGTGTCAGGGGAGGTCGGGGAAGGGTAGTGGCTATGTCAGTCCCACCCCAAGATAACCTAGCAGAGCTGGTCAGAGCTAAGGATGGGGGACTTGAGCACCTCTAAAGGAGACCTGACCTTGCTGGCCTGGGAGTCAAGAGTTCCCTAGGTCCTGGACTGGGCTCTGAAATACACGTCCCTTTTCCTCTTTACCTCTTCTTCTCCATTTCTGAAAATAATACCTTCTTACTTAAAGAGGACAGTATTAGGTATGAATGAGAGAAGTCTGTTTATAGAAAGGGGCCCTTTGGAGGAAATGAAGGCCGTCTGGTCATCCCAGGGACACGAGGCTCATGAGTGGCCAAGTCTTCCAACTCTCCTCTCTCATCCCTGATTCCTAATCACATTCCAGAGTCCTAGGAGTCTGGAAGCTGAGCCAAGAGCTCAAGAGCTCTCGGTCACAGACACTTTGGCCAGAGAACTATGAGTACAAGCTACATCTGTAAAAGCAGGTGCCTGAGCCAAGATATCTGGACTCTCACCTGGCTCTGCCTCTAATGTTACAGCTTCTGTTTAAATCACGAAGCCAGCTGCGTCTCAGCTGCCTCGACTGCCAAAGATCAACACCTATTTTTGGGAGACTCCACTTAAGTTGTACAGAAATATTCCTGGGTGCCAGGCCTCTGGGATGGTGGGGGATGAACAGATTCTAGCAGGTTCCCAAGCAGTAGGCCCTCTCAGGTTGGATGAGCCTGATACCCAGACCTATTTCCCAAGAGCGGGATTTTTCATTTTTAGTGCACAGCCCTCTCAGTGCTGTCTGGCTGCTCCTCACGGAGCGGAGACAACCACGGTAACTGCGACCATCGACTGCTGCGTGCTAAGTACTTCACACAGGCTATTTCCAATTCTTAGAGCCTCCTACTAGAAATAAGAAATAAGTCTGAAAGGTTAATTCATCTGCCCAAGCCTATACAACTGGTCAGAAGATGGGACTTGAACCCTGGTCTGCCTAACTCCAGGCCTCAGACTCTTGGTTCCATATACTAATCTATTGACGGGGAAGGGAAGGTACTGCTAGAAACAAAGTGTTAGGCGGGAATACAAAAAGCATATACTGGCCACACAGCCCAAAGCCACCACATAAAAGAACGAGAGCAACACAAAAAGCAAAAGCCCAGAGCGGGCCCCTCCCACCAAGCAAGCTGCCCTCCCCCATTCCACTGAGACTGCACGACACTGTCTGCACCTCCAGGCCCCCCTCACCCATCCAGCCTTGGCTCCTGGTGCTCCAAGAAGCCTCTCTTCAAACTGTCCCTCAGAGGCACTCTGTCCTTATTCCCATACACACGGGCCTGAGCCCTTGGCTCCATCTACTCCCCACTATTCTGCCTTCCTCCCACAGGCCCAGGTCAGGCCCCGGCCCCTCGTGAAGCTTTCCCAAGTCCTCTAACTCCTAGTCCCTGCCTGCCTCCAGCAGTGCTGTCCCCAACACACAACCACATACGGTCCTTCTAACATCTGCGCACCTCAGGACACCATCTGGTCTCCCCCCTGAACTGTGGACTCTTCTAGAGCTGGAACTCAGTCTCACTTACTGTATGACTCCGTGACCAGCTTGTGCTGGATGTAAGGACTCTTTAGTGACAGAGCCCCCCATTAGCCAGCCCTGGAGCCTCGTCTCCACCCACACTCTGGCTAACGCTGCTGCAACTGCACTGGCTTCCTCACTGGCCCAGGCATGCAGGCATTTCCACCTCCAGGTGTGCACTTGCTAGCCTATCTTTTTGAAGTGTTCTTCCCCCAGATACCCAAATGGCTTATGCCTCCAACTCCTTCAAATCTTTACTCAAATGTCCTCAACTCAGGCCTCCCCAGGCCACCCTCTCTAATACCACCCCAATAGCCCCTATTCCCCTTTCCTGCTAGACTTTTTGCCACAGTTTCTAATGGAAAATACAATCTACTCATTTGCTTTTAGTCTTTCTCCCCTACAAGGGAGATTTTTGCCTTTTGCTCACTGATTTTCCCCCCATGCCTTAGATAATGCCTCACAGAATTATCTGATGAACGAATAAACTAAAGTGAAGGTAGGAACTACTTTAAGGCATATAGATTTGCATTCCCTTCAGGGCCAAAGAGGGCCCCAGACACAATCTGGCCGTCTCAAATTACTTTCTCAAAGCCTTTTCCTCCAGGCCCCTACTCATGCGCCAGGCCCAACTGTAAACTATGGAGCCCTCAATGCTTCTATTGGGTCCGCAGGGACCATGAGGGAGGCAGCCAACTAGGGGGTTGCTGGCTGGCAA